>NC_054702.1:20681203-20908703 GCF_016097555.1 Gigantopelta aegis
TGGTATGCAGTCAACGATATATAATGCACATTATTTCTTAATATCAACAAGTATAATGGTATAGTTAATTAATAAAACGGTTAAATGTGAGGGCTATTATATATAACGGGTGCAGCCATTTTGTTCCATCCCAGTGAATACGCCCTCTGGAGAGCTGGTGGTTAAGTAATACCTAACGTGTCACCTCAGGAATTAGTCTTCAAACTGAAGAAACAAAACATACCTGATTTTTGTGAATGCATCGCAATGTTTTGTAATAATATCCATCCTAGTAAGCCAGAAACAAGTATATATAATTTTTCAATACAAAATAAACCACCATTGTTGAAATAACTGTATTATGTTTTGTACATAAATTAACCCACATACTGAAATAATAATCAGTGTTTTCTTGGTTAATTGGTCTTTTCTTTCTGTGGCCTGTACCTGTGGTTCCTAATGGACATTATCAGCCATCCTGCTTTATTACTGTAAGTAATTCTGTAAAACCCTTGATTAAGTAGATTTTCCCATCTAAAATCACAAAACTGACCAATAAACTACCAATGTACTGAATGGGTTTAACCATTCTATCACAAAGTAGATAAAGTATACCAAAAATCTACAAAAACATGCATAATAATACATGTAGGTCAGAATGACAAGGTCATATGATATGAAATATTTACTATATGCTACATCATCTTCAATTATAGCAAATAGGTAGAAATGTCAATTTGTCGGGGTTAATGCTAGCATGTTACTACTGTCAAACCCCTCAAAACTGGACCCTCTGTAAACCAGACATTTTTCATGGTACCATTTTAGATATCAGTACAGAATAGAACTAATCTTTACTGGATTCCCCTTAAAACCACACATTTTACTTGGTTCCATTTGTGTCTAGTTTAGAGGGGTTTCACTGTATTGATATGTCTCTTACATTATTGTGTATACCGCATAATGGTGTAAACTATTTAAAGTGTAGTCCTGAAACATTGGCTGTAAGTGTAATGCAAATTTTGGACATTTAATAGTAACAGCTAGTGGACAACATCATAACTTAGTGGACAGTACAAAATACATAATTGTGTAATAACATTGAATTATACTTTAAATGATAGTTACTAATGGCAACATACTTCTTATCAGTTATTTTAATAAACACAGGTAAAAAGAATTGTGGTTTGAATCTAATAGTATGTTTTGTGTTTTTTAGTGGAATTTTATAAATAGCTACTAATAGGTTGATTGCAAACCATAGTGGCATTCCAGACATCAGGATAATGATAGAAATACTAAAACATCAGCTATAAATAAAGACGTTCTCTGTGAACAATATCAAGTACAACAGCGTCTTACACATATATACAGTACTATATATACAAAAGCATTTCACAAGGTCAATATTTAAAGTGCCAAAACCTTAAGTTAAAGTGAGCATTGAATTCTGCTGTCTGCCATTGGTGAAATATGAGTGTACGTGTATTAATTTCTGTGGTCATAATTATGTTGATTATAAGAATGGATGTAGCAACTGTATGCACAGTGGCTTGGTAGTGTGTATTGAATCTGATTTCTCTGACTATATGTCACAATTACGACATCCAGTTTGGATGAATTAAATAAATAAAAAACAAACTAACCCCTTATGGAAATAACTTATACAAACTTATAAGTGGAATATACTTTACTTATACACCACTTATAAGTGGCCTATAAGTTACCCATATATTGGTATAAGTATCAGTGTGTATAAGTATAAGTGAAAAGAATGGTTAACTGATACATCACTGATACTCCACATATAGTTCACCTATAAGTGGTTTATCAGTGGTATAAGTGAACTGGAATTAGACATTTTTTGTTTGTTTCTATAAGTGAAATATAAGTAAACTATTAGTTTGGAGATAGTCCTTTTGCAAAGGAAATGATGTGTTCCAAATGAACGGGGAAAAAACTAAGTCCAAAACATTTTCATGGTTATTTTTTAAAAATTCATAACTTCTCACAGGATTTATCAAATTCATTGGGAACAGTGGCTAAACAACCAAACATACATGTAACAGAATTTGATAGTATTTCCAATAATCATTTTAAAAATTATTAATATTAATATTAATACACATGATGCTATATGATTATAATTATCCCATGCTACCTCCTCACTTAAATAGACCCTCCAGACTCACCACCTTTCACAATAAATATCTGTAAAATTATTGCTGTAGGGCAGAGGGGTGTAGAGGGGGTGGGGGGGGGGGGGGTGGAGGTGAGCTTCATTTCAATGTTTATTACAATATGGATTTATTTTATCTATTAATAGTAATTTGTATTTACATATAAAAAAAAGTTAATTAACTTTAAAAAAAAACAAAAAAAACAAAGACAACAACAATGACATCAGGAATTCAGATAGAACAAGGGATTATTATGAGAGGTGCAAAATCCTGAGATTAATAGCCTTGCCATGGTGCAACTTCAAAAGGACTTAATTCAGATACCACTGTGTGGGTCTCCAGTCAGGAGGAAACTACAGAAAAAAAACAAAATGGCGGCACCTGGACATTTTCTTTGTGCACATGTGTTTTGTTAAAGACTATACCTCATGTCCGTGGAACAAGTCTATCATACAGGAAAACTAATTTGGTAAGTATATGACTACATGTAGCACCTATTTAAAAACCATGCATTACAATCATTGTTGGATTTTCAAATAGACAAAATGGCGGCATTCCTTTGTCTGATAAATTCTCTTCATTTATGTTAATGCATGTGCATAGACATTTCATTTAGTGAATACAACTATAGTTCAAACTATAGTGCTGATTATAGTTATTTTGTCACATAAAGGTTTGGTGTTGTTGTTTACATTTAAATATTATAAGTAATTAGTAGTAATTAATTAAAATATACTTGTGGTTTCCCTCTGTTACCAACAAACATGATTTTTTTTTTTTTTTTTTATGTCAAGGCAAATTTTAAAGTTTTTAAATCCATATGATCAATTAATAGCTTGGAAGTATTAATAAGTTATAATTTTTAATAAATATAATTTTAATCATTGTGACTATAGGAGCAATGGAGGAACATTTGTGCCATTGTACATTAAAACAGTTTATGTGATAAAACCAACTTGAAAAGCATCATATATATATATACTCTTCAAAAAAAGAAACGCAAAAGGGTACAAATGGGTTATAACTCCGATTTTATGTTTCCTACCGGTTCATGCTTTGTGAATATAAGGTCATTGCATGTCCCAAACACATTCCCACGGTTACATTCGATAAAACGCAGCTACTGTACAATAAAGTTCCAAAATGTGAATATTCGCAAAAACGCAGCCACGTGCAAACCATGTCACCACTGCACGTGCGTTGTCTGCACGTGCAACATGAACACCGACAGTATAAAAGTGCAGGGTGTTCGCTTGCCTGGCCTCTGTATCTGGCCGACAGTTGACAATCCAGGACATGCCACGTCTCAGTGAACCGCAGAGAAACAATGCCATCAGCCGACTAGACGCAGGCGAATCCAGAACGGCCGTTGCCAGGGCATTCCATGTGTCCCCAAGCACCATCTCCAGACTGTGGGACCGTTACCAGCAACATGGATCAACACGTGACCTCCCTAGATCCGGTCGACCACGGGTCACTACCCCCGGGCAGGACCGCTACATCCGGGTACGCCACCTTCGGGAACGATTGACTACTGCCACCTCCACAGCCGCAGCAATACCAGGTTTGCGCAGGATATCCGACCAGACCGTACGGAACTGCCTACGCGAGGTAGGAATTCGTGCCAGACGTCCAGTTCGAGGTGTCATCTTAACACCACAACACCGTCGACTCCGACTGCAGTGGTGCCAGATTCATCGACAATGGCCTCAACTGCGATGGAGACAGGTGTGGTTCAGTGACGAGTCCCGATTTCTGCTCCGACGTCATGATGGAAGATGTCGCGTGTATAGGCGTCGTGGTGAACGTTATGCGGCAAACTGCGTGCAGGAAGTGGACAGATTCGGCGGGGGTAGTGTCATGGTGTGGGCAGCCATCTCACACACTGGCAGAACTGACCTGGTCCACGTGCAGGGCAACCTGAATGCACAGGGCTACATTGACCAGATCCTCCGGCCACACATCGTTCCAGTTATGGCCAACGCCAACGCAGTGTTCCAACATGACAATGCCAGGCCTCACACAGCACGTCTCACAACGGCTTTCCTACAGAACAACAACATTAATGTCCTTCCTTGGCCATCGATATCACCGGATTTGAACCCAATTGAGCATCTATGGGACGAGTTGGACCAACGCCTCCGACAGCGACAACCACAGCCCCAGACCCTGCCCGAGCTGGCAGCAGCCTTGCAGGCCGAGTGGGCCACCATCCCCCGGGACGTCATCCGTACTCTGGTTGCTTCAATGGGCAGGCGGTGCCAGGCAGTTGTCAACACACGCGGAGGCTACACCCGGTATTGACTCCAGATGACCTTGACCTTGGTGGTGTGTCCTATCACTTACTCACAATGGACTAGAGTGAATTGTGAACAATCCTGCAACATTTGGTAATTATTGGACTCACCATTCAATAATTAAATCAATTCTCCAAATGTTACGACAATGTGGTTTTGCGTTTCTTCTTTTGAAGAGTATATATATATATATATATATATGTATTTTGATTAAATGAACTAAAATAATGTATGTAATGTTCATCAACTTCTGCAATTCACAAACACTGGAAGTCTTTAGATATCACCTTACAAAGGGTTTACATAGCTCCACTAATTGGGGCAATAAAATGTCTATAGGAGAATCATAATGGGAGTTGTCACCTGATCACTTTGTACCTGTCTTATCAAAAGGATGTGTATCTCTACTTCTAGCAGACTGGGAGTAATTAATTTACTTCCATTCCATTCCAATATTTATTTACATGCTCATATACCACGAAGGTTTCAAGCATGTCTGTCCTGGGCATAATCTCTGGCCTTTGCCAGTGACTAAGTCCAGGACAGAAAAGGGTGGGGGATAAGTTTGAGGTGGGCAGATTTTGGAATACGAATTTAGTTGTGTCCAGCGACTGCGCGGACCGACTAGTAGACACCGAAAATGGGCCGTGTTCTGACAGGCTAAATTTCGATTCCTTCGGGTCTAACTAGAAAAAGCTAAAGTCTACGGAGAATACCTGCTCCTAACATCATGTCCGGACTAAGAATTTAAACCCAAAAATAAGTTAGACTGCTCGGCCGAAAAGGTTTTAAGGTGATTTGAGCCATTGAACGGGCGCCAAAGTAAATTGCGTTGGACTATTTATAAAAAAATAAACATAAAGATTTTGAAGCTCGATCGAAAAAGTTTAAAGTCCAACTAAGCCCAAAAAGGAGGATACCTGTCCTAGGTAAGGTTGTCCTACTTCGGGGAGCCTGGAGTGTCTCGGAGCGACAGCAGCTTTTCCCTGATCTGGTGTAGTTGTTGAACCACCTTGGAATAGTCGGGGCCGCAGACCGCTTGTAACATCCTGTGGATCGATCTGTTGTCGAGTTCAGCAAACAGGATGCACTGTCTGTAGGTCTGGTCCCTTCGGTGCGTAACGACTATTCCCTTGGTTTCATTGAAGATCTTGGAATGTAGCTCGTAAGTGCTGCCGTCCTCCATGGTCTTCCAGTGGTGTTGGTTCAAAAAACCTCCCCGAAGTAGTTCTGGTTTCTGCGTGTCCCCCTGTATGTACTGATGGAGATGACGGCGAAGTCCACTGATGGCAATGGTCCATTCGTCGTCAACAGGGGGAGCGGATTCCGGCGGCGGCTTGGTCTTGGCTGGCTGGGTGGTCGGTGATGTTGCCTTCCTTTTTGTCGCCGGAACAACAAGTCCAAGTGGCGACTCGACGGGAGCGGTCGTTGTTGACCGCTTCACCGGAGTCGTCGTCTTTGGGGTGGAGGTTGAAGTAGGTGGTGGCACACTCGTCCGTTTAAATCTGACGATTTCCTGGGTGGTGTACGGCCGTTCCGGGGATGCAGGCTCCACAAGTGGTTGCTTCCTCTCCGGAGGACTCGGTGGGGGCGGTATCACAGGAGGGAGCGCCACTGGCGGTTGAGCCACCAGCTTTGTCCCCCCCTGGGCCTTCCCTGGCACCGGTTTCTTCCTTCTTCTTCCTCTTCCAGTCCCCCCTTTCCGTTTCTGTGGAGGCGGGTCACCATACACCAAAGTCACGGTCGCCCGTGACCCGGTATACGTGACCCGGAACTCCAACATCGGGCCGAAGCTGGCAATCAGTCCCCCCAGGTGGGGGGGCAACTCGAGAGCGCACGTTGACACGTCCACCTTCATCGAAGGACAGCTGGAGAAAAAACTTAATTTACTTCACACAGTTCTAATTAAAAGCCCAAGGGAAATGGGGGCAGTTGTAATGACTGACATTTTAAACAGTAACATGAAACATATTTGTTAGCTTTTATGTTTGCTTAATACACATATTAATTTTTATAAGCCCAATCATTGCATGTTAATATCATTTACATTAAACTGTTCTAAAGTCAGAATACCTATTGTTCAGAAAAATAAAGATGCTACAGAGAACACCAAAAGAAAAACCTATGGTCATCATATTTTTTATAAAATGCAAAATTAAAATGGATGTTTTCATTTATTCACCAGTTATAATATATCACCAGATGCATACATGTTGTAATGGTTCATGTACTGAACAAATCAGTCTGACTGATGTTTTATTAAAGTTGATCATCGATCCAGCTTTAATATCCTCAACATGTACATACAAATACATGAAACTTATGGAAACATAATCAGTTGAATCAGAGAAATTTATAAACAGTTATTACTTATTTGCACGATTCTTTCTAGTACTTTCCAGAACTTAAGAGTTTAAAAATATATGTATATACATGTATGTATTTTATTTTCTGGTTTCTTCTTAATTAAAATTAAAGTTCAACATTGAATATTTCAAAGTCTGTTGTAATACAAAAATTAACGTTTATTCTAGAGATTTGATTGAATATTTTTTTAAACTATTATTTTTAGAAGTAAAATTTAAAATTTAACTGAAAGTTTGTTTTTTCCTGAAGTTTTGATTCCCCACATCTGAAACTTGGTAGGCTGTGATTCTCTAACTTAGTCTTTAAAAACTAATAGAAAGAACTAAATGTTTACATTAAACAATTGCTAATTACATAGCAGATCTATTCAGACTATATGAAATATGTTTTTCTTTTGCAGAATCCCATCTGAATGTTGGATGACATATATCAAGATGGCACTGAACAAGACATAACTGAAAAAAGGGATGTGAGAGAATCCAATCTAACATTTAAAAATAAATATTCATTTATATTATTTATAAAATATTTCTTTGCATATACTGTTCAGATATACATGTATTAGTGGGTCACTTCGGGAAGAATGAAACACTACTTTGTTAAAGACTATTGTGCTTCAATTTTTATGTCTTGCTGACAGTTTACAGATAGGGTGTGGAAGTGCTGTCATACTGTACTGGTGACATAAGAACAATAACTTTTTAAAACAATTATTTGAATTAAATGGGTCATGGGAATTCCCATGGTATTCATGGATTTTGAACCTGTTGTTTCACTCTTCTTTTTTCTTTTCTTTTTCTTTTTCTTGACAAAACATTTGTTACCAGCTGGTAGCTTGACCAAAATTGGTGTCCATTTCTGTGGGTGGAGATAGGGTCAGTCGCATTAATACAGAAATTACCTAAGAATATTGAAATTTGGCCTCCAGGGACAGATTGCTGCCTAATTTCATTTGTTTAATGTCACCAGAGCACTGATTAGTTCATCACTTGCTACTGGATGTAAAAAATTTAAATGATAATTAATTCTGACCCATAGTATTCAGAGGAAGCTCTCTACATGTTTCAAAAGCAGCAAGTCATCTTTTATATGATCTTACCTCAGACAGGACAGAACATACCACAACCTTTGATATTCACTTATATTTCACTTATACAGCGTTTTTATAAAATATCAGTGAATCACTTATACTTCACTTATACAGCAATGTTTGTAAATATCAGTGAATCACTTATACTTCACTTATACAGCAATGTTTGTAAAATATCAGTGAATCACTTATACTTCACCTATACTTTACTTATACAACAGTTTCTGTTAAATATCAGTGAATGACTTATACCTCACTTATATTTCACTTATACAGCATTTTTTGTAAAATATCAGTGAATCACTTTTACTTCACTATACAGCAATGTTTGTAAATATCAGTGAATCACTTATACTTCACCTATACTTTACTTATACAGCAGTTTGTGTTAAATATCAGTGAATCACTTATACTTCACTTATACCTGGTACTTCACTTATAAGTCACTTATATATATATCTAACACTTCTGTTAAATATAAGCGAATGACTTACACTTCACTTATATATATGGTTAACACTTCACTTATACGTCACATATACTTTGTATAAGTGATACCTCATTTGCATACAAAATCCTAATCGTTTACTTATAAGTCACTTATACTTGAAAAGTATTAACGACTTATACTTCACTTATAAGTGAAAAATATAAGTCATTTCGGTAAGGGACTTTAACAAACTACATCTACAAATAGTACAACCAACACTAAACTGTTTATGGATCTTAATGTGTATAACCCCCAGGGTCCCATTCAATTTGTACTTCAAACACTGATACAAATGAAAGAAATTTGTGCTTATTTGCCATATCTGACCGAATGCCTCAACAATTCTGCAGTGAACAATAGTCACCCTTTATTAAATGAGACATACCATTATGGTTTATCATGTGTGAGACGAGATAAAAATAGATCATGTTGTAATTGTATCAGTGGAGAAAAAATGTATTGAAAATGACCATTTGGGTCTGACTATTCTGGTCATAATCTGTAATAGTGGAGGTCTAAGTACCTGACAATTTTTATTACAAAATAATAAGGAAATATTCCAATCTATTTAGTAACTGTCTTTACAGTGGGATGGTCTTGTACCCAGGTTGGTCATTAGCTGGAGGGAGAGTAACTGGTTACTGTCTTAAGATATCGACTTTATCCTGCAAAGAACAGCATTTGCCATTTAACCTGAGCATAATGGGCGTCTTAGCTCAGAACAGGGGAGATAATAAAACAGGTGGCGCGTCACTCGTCAGGGTCCAACAAACTAGGACAATAGCTGTATTTTTTCATTGCTTTGTCATTCTTTGTTATATCACGATCATAAGGGACCGAAACCTTATCGGCTCTGTACAGGACGGTCTATAGTATACGCTGCAGTGAACGGTTACCAGTCGTTACCAGTTGACGTTTGTCTATACGTTTGTCTATACGTGTACTGAGATATGGGGGCGGTGCGGAGTCAATAATAATAAAGAAAATATATGTATATTGTGGATAATAGTATTAAAAATATATATAATGATGACGGCTCTGTACAGTACGTTCCTACACAGGGTGGTCTAGTATTTTATATACTTAGATATGGTGGAAAACACATTAACAGTAAAGGGAATAAATATATATTTTGTATATAAAGAAAATATATGTATATTTTGGATAATACTCGAAAAAAAAAAGAATATATATTTAACATGTGCGTGTGCGAGTATTAAAAAATATATATAGTGATGACGTTCCTACACAGCACGGTTCTGCACATGACGGTCTATAGTATACACTGCAGTGAATGGTTACCAGTTGACGTTTGTCTACACGTGTACTGAGATATGAGGGGGGAAGTCAGTAATAATAAAGAAAATATATGTATATTGTGGATAATAATCAATAAAATATATATGAAAAGCCGGGATTGTTTTTATATATCGTCAACGTCCCTAACTGCGTTATGCTTCAAATTCCGTTCACTTTGTTTTCTCGTGCACGGTTCGCGCAATCAACATCCGATTTGTTGTCATCGGCATGTCGTTCATGTATAAGGTTTTTCTTCACAGTTCAGGAACATTTTTATAAACAATAAAGTTAAGAAAAGTAAGTATCTAAATACAAAACTTTACAAACCCCTAAAACCATTAATTTTACTAAGTCGTTTTTGTTTATTCCTTAAAATTACCGATATGGGGTCCACATGACTCGTAGAAATTGACTTAAAATGGAGAAAGATGAATTAACATTCGGTGCGTGTCACATGACCTCACACGTGCCAGATCAACAAGGCCAAAGAATTTAATTTTTATGATTTTTAGGACCTCTGTTGTTAGAATTTGTTTTCAATTATTATATTCGATCTGCAAAAGGTATGCTACATTTTTGTGCCTCTATTGTAGTGAATAGTATTCATAATCCATTCATAACAGTTGTAAATAATTTTGAGTATATAAATTTTGTTAATTTAGAATCAATTCATTAAAAAAAATTATATTTTACAAAATATGCGCAGGTATGGACATAATGCCTGTCAGTATTGACATCAAGTGTGAGCGATGTGTTGATAAAACGCGGAGATTTTTCCTTTAAAACAATTGAATAAAGTAAGTGTTCGGCAACTGTACCTAATTAAGAAACATATATTTGTTCATGTAGTTGTCTTAAAAATGGAAAATGATGAACTGCACATGCGCATTATGATACTTTTTGCAAACGCATGCGCCTGAACGCAGTTAAAAACGTCGCACTTTTTCCCATTTACTGTAGGGTGTTTCACTTTTGTTTACTAGAATGGATTTGTTTCACATCCAAATTGTTGATTATTTTACGTTAAGTGATTAAAATCTATTTTGTTACACGTATCGTAGCTGAAAAATGTAGAATAATATTTCCGTAAATATCGTATTCGTGTTTTTGTTGTTAGGTGAACGTAGTTTGGGTCGTCGATGGTATAACGTGTGGGTGTGTAGTATTAAAAAAAAAATATATATATAGTGATGACGGCTCTATACAGGACGTTCCTACACAGGGCGGTCTAGTATTTTATATACTTAGATATGGTGGAAAAGACATTAACAGTAAAGGTAATAAATATATATTTTGTATAATACTCAATGCGTTCGTGTTGACACTGTATAAAAACGTGTGCATGGGTACACTTTGCCGCATAAAAACTCAACTTTATGTACTTTTCCCAATTAGATAGACAATAAGAAAAATGCAACAAAACACATTCTGATATTTAAAATACTACTTTACTGTTAAAACAAACTGATACGTAATTTCAAGTCATTCAGTTGGTCGCTTATAACCTGAAGCCAGTCAGAGACAAACCAGGTTTCTGGGACCCTGTCGATCGTCGCGCCATCTGGAATAGAGTTATCTCCACCTGTTTCAGCTAAGACGCCCATAAAGCCGATATCTTAAGGCAGTCATTTTATTTATCATGCAATTCAACTAGTACTTAGAGAATTATATTTATTCCAGATTTTGGACATAAAGTGAGAACCATTAATCTAGTAAAGCTTTCACAGTATGATACTAGATACATGATGTCAGTCTTGGTAAGATGCTAGCTACATTTTCTCTCATTTAAAAAGCTGTTGTAAATTCTAATTCATAAATAGTTTTTATGTTTATCACAATGCAAACAATATTTATATTCACTACTGAAATGAATAGGACTGTTTACAGATTTGCTAATAGTAATGTCTGTTATTTTAGTCAAATAGACTGTTGTCTTGCCATGTGAGATCAACACATCTCTTCATGACACATTTAATAACTAAAACTGTTCTAAAGCCAAAATATAAATTATAACAGAATACCGGTGAGGTACATGATAAGCTCATCAAGAGTTTGATGGAAAACCATATCTATATTAATGAATGTTACGGGTATGATTCAGTTCTAATTATGTGAAATTTTTGCAATGGGATGGATGAACAGTTTTGGACTAACCACCATCCCAAGTGATTCCTACATGTGATTTGATGGTCCTGTATACACGCAAGATACGATGTGAATAAGGACTTACTGTTATGTGCAGTAGACCATGAAAAGTAGGTCACAGTGACCTAGTAATAGTATGCGACACCACCATCCCAAGATGTTCCTACATTTTTATATATTTATATTAAAGTTCAATAAATTTAATAAATATGTCATATACTAGTGTTGCATGTCCACAACTCATAATATGGTCTGGACAAGGATTTACTATTATGTGCAGTACACTGAAAAGTAGGTCACAGTGACCTAGTAATAGTATGCAACATACCACCATCCCAAGTTATTCCTACCTGTGAGGTCTGATGCTCCGGACAATAAAAGGTTAACAGATGGACAGACAATGCCAACCATAATACTCATCATCGTAGGTGCGTGTATAAAAATGAACTTGTGAAATTAACACATATGAATATAAACAAGGGCATAATTCAACACTAAAACATGGGCCCATTGGGCTATTTTTCACTCCAGCCAGTGCACCACAACTGGTACATCAAATGCTGTGGTATCTGCTATCCTGTCTATGGGATGGTGCATATGAAAGACAGTGTTCGAGATTACACATTTTGGGCAGTATCCCATTTGGATACTAACATTTCAAAATCTGGTATCCCACCTGAGAATTTAGTATCCCACTTAAATGAAATTCATAAATAACATTGAAACAAAATTGGACAACACTGTTACATAACTTCACCAGTAAATGACGACTTTCATTGTTTCAGCGAAAAGTAAAAACGCAGGATTAAACAAATAACAACATTATATGGTATCTTGGTGGGATACTGGGTTATTGAAGTGTGGTATCCAAAATTAAATTGTGCTATCCCCGGGATATCGGGATACCATTAATCTCGAACACTGGAAGATCCCTTGCTGCTAATCTGAAAGAGTAGCCCATGAAGTGGTGACAGTGGGTTTCCTCCCTAAATATCTGTGGTCCTTAACCATATGTCTGACGTCATATAACCGTAAATAAAATGTGTTGTGTGCATTGCTAAATGAACCATTTCCTTCCTTCAGGACGTGTAGGATTTTTATAAAATCCACTAGCTATTAGATCAGTGATTTAAAAAATTTACTAGCCATGATTAAAAATTCACTAGCCCTACTTTACAAAATTTTACTAAATAACAGTAATAATCAGATATGTCACCTAAAGAGGGAGATGTAGCTTAAAAACACAAACATTGAGGGGTTGGGGTAGGTGCAGGATATTCATATTTACAATTTACTTTACTGCAACATTTGACTTCACTAGCCGTCGGGCATGGCAATAGTACTTTATTTACTTTCCCCAAAACAGTATTTTAACCCACTCTTAAGTCAACCCACCAAGTTACAAAATAATATTTTGATGAAAAAATAGGTCAAAATATGTTACTAAAAATATAGTCTGAAATTCACGAATTGAGTCAGATGACCTATATATTTTGTTGGTGACCAAAAATACAGAAATTAATCTAGTCATCAACCCGTGAAAATGAACATAGTGATGGCAGAATAAATACTACAATGCTACTCCAGCAGCGGGTGTGTGCGTACAGACTGGAACTGCTCACAATAGCCACTTCCATCGAAAAAATTTCAAAATGATGTTTTTATCTGCCCATTGAATGCAAGAAACGCCCGAATAACTCAAATAAATCCATAAGGAGCCAAAATCTTACCGGCTCTGCACAAGGCGGTCTTCCACAGGACGATTCTGCACAGGACGGTCTATAGTATACGCTGCAGTGACCGGTTACCAGTCGTTTGTCCACAGTGTACTAAGGTCTCACTACACAGATCCCTTCCGGGTGAGAGTTCATTGATCACGGGTTAGGGTTAGGGTTAGGGGTTAGGGGTTAGGGTTAGGGTTAGGGTTAGGGTTAGGGTTAGGGTTAGGGTTAGGGTTAGGGTTTAGGGTTTAGGGTTAGGTTTTAGGTTTTAGGGTTTAGGGGTTAGGGTTTAGGGTTTAGGGTTAGGGTTATGGGTTAGGGTTTAGGGTTTAGGGTTTGGGTTAGGGTTTAGGGTTTAGGTTTTAGGGTTTGGGTTTGGGTTTAGGGGTTAGGGTTTGGGTTTAGGGTTTAGGATTTAGGGTTAGGGTTAGGGTTAGTGAGGGTTATTTGTATCAATGAGTGCCTCTGCCAAATCATTAATAAAGATTGCAAAAAGTGTAGGGGCAATCACCGAGCCTTTGGGGATACCATTTTCCAGTTCCAATTTGGGCGAAAGATATTCATTTACATTTACTACAAAAGTTCTGTCACTCAAGAATTGATCAATAAGAGAAAACATAGTACCTCTAACGCCCATTTTATAAACTTTTAATAACAAGCCGCGACGCCAGACCATGTCATTTGCCTTTTCTATGTCCACAATGACACCGGCCACCTTGTGTCCACTCCGAAAAGCATCCTTAATTTCGGTTTGCAGACGAACAAGGTGGTCAGTAGTCGAGTGGTTTTTTCTAAACCCACTTTGAAAAACTGATAATAAATTATTAGTTTCCAGGAAGTGACAAAGGCGGTTGTTAACCATACCTTCCATGGTCTTGAAGACGCTGGATGTTAATGATATCGGACGATAATTAGTCAGGTTAGTGAGGTCTTTCCCCTTTTTAGGTAAAGCAAACACTTCCGCATGTTTCCATGCTAGGGGAATATATCCCTTACTCCAGACTAAGTTATAAAATTCAAGGAAAAGCTCAAGACTTTCAGTGGGTATATTTTTGAAAAATACATAACTAAATTTATTAGGCCCAGGAGCAGAGCCTTTCCGGTTGCTGAAAGCCGTGAGCCTTTCTTGAAGATTGAAAGGCACATCATAGTTATTGTCACCTTTTCGGGTTTTAGCCTCCAGGGGAGTAGGGCTACTTTATTCTATTTTTATTTTCCTAATTTATAATTCTTAGAATAATTTAAAATAGCTGAGTTTTTTTGTGTTTTTTTTTTTAAGTTGCTCCTAAAATATTACCTTTAGCTTGATTAGTTTTATAAATTTTGCTAATTTCTTAAAATATCATTAGTAGGTATAGACTTCCTCTTGATCCTAGACCATACCTCTTTGACATTAGAGTCAGAGTTTATGATCCTAGACCATATCTCTTTGACATTAGAGTCAGAGTTTATGATCCTAGACCATACC
This sequence comes from Gigantopelta aegis, assembly GCF_016097555.1. NCBI lineage: Eukaryota > Metazoa > Mollusca > Gastropoda > Neomphalida > Peltospiridae > Gigantopelta > Gigantopelta aegis. Next base: position 20,696,240 of record NC_054702.1, read on the forward strand.
TCTTTGACATTAGAGTCAGAGTTTATGATCGTAGACCATACCTCTTTGACATTAGAGTCAGAGTTTATGATCCTAGACCATACCTCTTTGACATTAAAGTCAGAGTTTATGATCCTAGACCATACCTTTTTGACATTAAAGTCAGAGTTTATGAAAGCACAAAACTTTTCCCAAGAGGCCCTTTTAGCGTTATTAATATTAAAAGTTAAATTAAATTAACTTTCTTTATAGTTTCTAATCTTTAAATCTGATTTATCTTTTCTTAATTCTTTATAGGTTCTAATATTTATATCTGATTTATCTTTTCTTAATTCTTTATAATTTCTAATATTTAATCTGATTTATCTTTTCTTAATTCTTTATAGTTTCTAATCTTTAAATCTGATTTATCTTTTCTTAATTCTTTATAGTTTCTAATATTTAAATCTGATTTATCTTTTCTTAATTCTTTATAGTTTCTAATATTTAAATCTGATTTATCTTTTCTTAATTCTTTTCTACACTTATTTCTCTTACTTTTAAGCTTAATTAATTTCTCCGTCCAAAATGGAACTAATTTATTTTAAAATTTATTACAGTGAACAGGAATAGTTAATTTAGCAATATTAATAATACTGTTAACTAAATAATAATACTGTTAACTAAATTATCATTACAAATATCAAAATTATCTCTTATTTGCTCGTGATCCAATTCCGCACTCATTGTCCTAAATTTAGGCCAATCTGCTTTACTAAAATTAAATCTATTCTTATTTTTATTAAATTCTTGAAAATTTACTTGAATATTAATCGAAATTTTAATGGGAAGATGGTCACTACCAAAGTCATCCAACACCTCCCACTCGCATTTGGCCGCCATTTCGCGTGCAACACAGGTCACGTCTAGACTGGACCAAGTATTGTGACTCTCTGAATAAAAAGTAACAGAACTATCATTTAAACAGACCAAATCAGCTTTTTCCAAGTAATTTTATAATGTTTGACCTTGTTTACTGGTAAACTGAGAGCCCCAAAGTACATTTTTACTATTAAAATCTCCTAAAATAATTAAGTTTGAAGTATGATTACCAATAATATCCAAAAAATCTTTAACAGTTATACTTCCTACGGTGGCTCCTGGATGTATATACAAAATTAAATATATTGATATTTTCCGAATTGCTCTGGATAGAGATTCCCAATGACTCAATGCTGTCGTGACTAACCACATCTGCAACACCACCACGAGTTGTTTTACCACTATTAAAAAAAAAAAGAGACTAGTATACCGGGAAATTTAAATTCAGTAAATAATTTAGTTTTACATTGTTTAGTAGTATAATTTGGAATCCAGGTCTCTTGAATAGTAATAAGGTTTTTTGGTTTTTTTTTTTAAGTTAAATTTAATTTTTTTTATTTAAGTTCAAGGCCGTTGGCTCGCGGCTCCTTGTGTTCCACTGTAATATGACTAAACCAGTTTTAATATATATTTTAAATTGTTTACTATTATTTAAATTATTATTATCACTATTTAATTTTTGATTATCTAAATTATGTAAAGTATTAGTTCTATTATTATTATTTTTAGTCTTAACTTTAGTAGGCCTCTTACACATAATAACATATGAAGCAATACTAGTTAAAACATAACATAGTTTAGAATTAATCAACACTAGTAGTACTGTAATGGAATGGATCAAAGTCCACCAAATCCCTATTTTTATACTAAGAAATATTTCTCTTGTTATGAGATGGTTGTCCGTTTTGACTGCCAAATATTTATTAAGCAAATTACAGGCCAAATCGGAGGCTGACTCAGTATCTTCTACAGTAAACTGTTTATGGGGGACTTTAATCAAATGTCTATTAAGAAACATGCCTGAAATAATCCTCACCATATCCAAAGCTGAGATGGTGGAATTAGAGTTTGCCAAATTTGCCCCCTGAACGGATCCACGTTCCGCTCCCCGGAATTTTTCACTGACGGCAGCGGCAAAATTCACATTAGGTTTAACCAATCCAGAGGTGGGGGAGGGGGCGGGGACGCCGAGCAGCAGGGCGCACCCCCTCCCCAGGTCGCCCTTATCATTCAAGATCCGGACGGCTCTGCGGTAGTCGGGGCAGCTCCTATCATGGGTGCAATGATCACCCCGGCAATTAATTTCCAATTGTTTGGCCTAGTTTACTGGTAAACTGAGAGCCCAAGGTACATTTTTACTATTAAAATCTCCTTAAATAATTAAGTTTGAAGTATGATTACTGTCACGGGGATTCTATAATTCCCGTAACTGAGTAAAACACGATTATCAAAATATCTCTCCTAACTGTATATCTATTAGATCTCTCTGTAACAGGCTGTTAAACCTAGTATGGCTCGTCTAGGTATGATCAGAGATACGATCTTATATAAAGTATATTTTATTATAGCACGTTAGTTCTCTAGAAAACACAACAAAAACACAATACACTTTGGAATCTGTATTATCCTACGCTGACAAATGTACAGCCGTAGTAGTAAATTAATAACAACAATAATAACAACCCAGAACTGATCACTTAATTAGTTAATCTCTAGGTGTCTAGTTACACAATATGCGAATCACTTCACCGTTACACCACACCCACACGTGTGATAATTGAGAAACGCTTCCCGGAGAAGTTAATTAATAAAGGAATTACAACACCATTCCTAACCGGTTAATTTTTAATTAACTCTTACTACTCGTTCAGTAACGTGTGATAATTTAGGAACGCTTCTTGGGGAACTTAATTAATAAAGGAATTACAGCTCTGTTCCTAATGGGTTAATGTTTAATTAACCCTAACTACTCATTCAGTAACCTTGTAACACAGAATTAATACTTATCACAATAAAGACAATAACCTACAGTGTACCTAGGGTCTTCTAGGATGACTGGCTAAGCTTTATATTACCAAATACTCATATAATGTTAGAACAATAAGTCTACGATTTACTTCGTCAGATGACCGAAGACACTGTCTAAAGAATATCGGTATAATACAGTATTAAAATAATTAAAGTCACATCAATCACATCAAGGTTATACACAGAGCAGAAATGATATTTACCAAAGTCCAAACGGACTAACGTTCCTTCGGAGCCTTCCTATTCGTTCTCCTAGATATCTCTAAATCCTAGCTATTTATTCCAAAATCAGAATTGGCCTGGGGGAACAAGGCGGCACCTCACGTATCATCTCATAGTCTGACTCTACTAGAGTCGGTATTATTTCTCTCTGATCGTCAGACTACTGACGCCATCGTCGCCAAAATCACGGTCGTCGAAACCGCACTCGCAGAGGTATTACGTAACTACTCGCCACATGGCCTCCACAGCGGGGCTAAGTGCATATTGGAACGCCAGATCGAGGATGGTCGCGCAGAAGTCTTACGTAACAAGTTGTCCACCTGGGCTACGGGCAATAAACTGCACACGGCCCTCTAACACAATTAAAATCGCCACAGGCGAAAACAAATTTAAGAGCATGTACCGTGACACACCCCCACCTCAAAAAGGATATTTCCTCTACTCTAGGAATAGGGAAATATACTACATTAAAACAAAAGGTGCGTTAACCGACGCATACGGACATTTATAACACATGTAATAATAAGGTGACTACCAGTAATCACACTGAGTCTCTGAGTCCCTGGTATACAAATAAAATATATATAAACAAAACAGAAATAAAGAATGTCAACACATTATCATAACGTTCAACTTCGGGACAGGGCATCAGCGATTACATTGGATGTGCCCTTGATATGTTCAATGGTAATTGGGTATTCTTGCAGAAGAAGACTCCATCTCAAAACTCTCTGGTTGGAGGCTTTCATTAGGATGGTCCAGTCCGTCTTCGTCTTCTGGGAACAGCACAGCTCCAGCACCCACGTCACTGGCACCCACAGCTAGCTTGAACGGCATTCGGTAGTCTGGTGCTGCCATCACGGGAGACGAGTAGCGCATCTGCTTGATACGGTTGAATGACTTCTCGCCTTCACCTGACCAATGGAACTTCGTTTCCTTCCTTTTCAGCGTCGCACGTTTTCCAGGTTGTCTCCGATAGGCATGCTGTCGACGCGGTGTAGCGTTGGGTTCCAAGCGCACATCTTGGCTTAAGGTGTCGGTAACCGTTGGAAGGTCCCGACAAATGGAAACATTGTCTTGTATCAATGTAGTCAGCTTTGCTCGCTGGGGGTTCAAGTCTGCTAGAATCTGGCCGTCGGCCAACTTGATCTCCGCAGTCTTGACGTCATCACAGGAAATTGAGTGTCTCTCAATTTGGACCGGTCTCTCTGGAACTATCGGCAGTCTGTCAAAATAACCTTTTAGCAAATTGATGTGACAATACCTACGTTTCCTAACCCTATCAGGAGTGTTTATCACATACCCTGTCTCATTAACTCGTTTGAGCACAACATAGGGCCCGAAATACCTGTTCTGCACAGAACCCCGTTTAATGGGAAGGTACAGCAGCACCTTATCCCCTGGTTTAAATTCCCGACTCCTAGCCTTCCTATCAAACACTGATTTTATTTGGTCTGAGCATGGCTCAGTTGCTTCCTAGCCTTCCTATCAAACTCTGATTTTATTTTGTTCTGAGCATGGCTCAGTTGCGTCCTAGCTAGTTCGGTCGCCGGCAACCTCCGATTTCTAACTCTCTTATTTATTAATGCTCCCTTGTCCACAGTTAACAAGGTAGTGCGAACTGCCAACAAAATTGGATCAGCCCCCTGCTCTAGTACTAACTCTTGTCTAATACAAGGTAAGTCCCCTCTATCAAACACAACTGGTTCAATTCCCCTCTGCGGGAGATCAACATGTTCTACCACATTTACTTTGTCAGTTGACTTATCTACCATTTTACTGACAACCTCATCCACTCCACTTTCATGGCTCACACACGTATCAGACAAATCACAAATATCCTCTAGATCCCGTGATAACCTACTGGTCATATCCCTAGTCATTACACACGCAGGATATTTAATCTCATCAACCTCACACTCTTCGATTGTTAACGTGCTGTCTTTAATTAACAGTTGGTCACATTTCGGCTGACAACACTGACTAGTCAAATCATTTCCCAACAAAACTCCTATGTTTTCAACAGGCAAGTCCTTCACAACACCCATAACGACTGGTCCCGTCACAAACTTCGAACACAAGAAAACCTTATGTAACCGGACAACCATATTTTCTCCAGTAACCGAGGTTAAAACCAAACTACGTCCTATGTCTGAATTTTCAATACCAGCTAAACACTCTTGCGTTATCAGACTCTGACTACACCCGGTATCTCTATAGATTGATATTGCCTTAGGACACAACTCTTGTTTCACATCACAAACCATACCAGTGGACACATACGGGTTTACTTTCTCTGCCATGGGACTAACCATTAACTCTCTCGCTAACGGAGCTGACCTCACTAAACCGACCACTTGCGCATTATCGCGTTTCCTTTTAAAACAGTCCCCGATAAGATGGTTATCCTTTTTACAGTAACTGCAATGTGGACGAAAAGTTCGTGCATTGGCTGATAATGCAGGCCTATCCTTACTTTGCCCACCAGGTGCATTCCTTGCCTGACTAGCTGACCAACTAGATGACTCTCCCCGATAGTTACTTTCCCGGGAAAAACTGGCTGAAATTTCTTCTTATCACCCTGTTGTAAAGAGCTACCCGGTACTGCCTGAGCTTTGTGTATTAACACGTAATCATCTGCCACTATGCCTGCCTCCTCTATCTTTTTGACATCACGATCCTCTAAATGAATACGTAAGCTAACTGGTAATCCATTTTTAATGTCCTGTAAGATCAACAACTCCCGTAACTCGGTATATGACTCTACCTGATGAGAAACAACCCATTTATCAAACATCCCTGCCTTCTTAGCCACAAACTCACTATAAGACTGACCCTGCGTTTTTCTCAACTCGCTATACCGTAAACGATAATCCTCAGGTCGTAATTCATAAGCCCTCAACACCGCAGCCTTAACTAAGTCGTACTGACTTGCTCGCTCATCACTCATTGAATTATAAGCTATACTAGCCTTCCCCTTAAACTTAGACACGGCTAACAATGTCCACTTAGTCTGCGGCCAATTTAGCTGCTTAGCGGCCCGTTCAAAAAGTTGAAAGAACATATCTATCTCCTGGTCATCAAATACCGGCACTGATCTATAAGCCTCCGACATGTTAAACCCATTTCCGGCTTCTCGTCTGACTTCTTCAGTATTCAACTTTAACTCATGTTCCACTTTTAATTTTTCTAACTGGAATTCTCTATTCCTTTCTTCTTTCTCTCTATCCCTATCTTCTCTTTCTCTCTCTCTCTCTCTCTATCCCTCTCTTCTCTTTCTCTCTCTCTCTATCCCTCTCTCTATCTTCTCTATCTCTATCTTCTTTCTCTCTATCTCTATGTCTATCTTCTCTATCTCTCTCTTCTCTTTCTCTCTCTCTCTCTCTATTCCTCTCTCTCTATCTTCTCTATCTCTATCTTCTTTTTCTCTCTCTCTCTCTCTATCTAATGCACGTTCTTCTCTTTCGTACTCAAGCTTTTTAAAAGCTAACTGTTGTTCCATACTCAAGTCACTTATCTCTATCTCTGGAACAATCTCACTGTCTTCCATAACAGGCCTATCACCAAAAACTTCCTGGATAATAATTGTCCTTATATCTCCTAAGGTTTTAGCTGATGTTAAATCAATTTCTCGCTCACCCGCGATTTCAACTAACTCGGCCTTACGTGCTCGCTTAATCTCCACTACACTGAGCGTAGGCCTATCCAGCAAATTCTTATCCATGTTTAGATATGACGCACTTAATATTAATTAATTTTCTAGTGAACAACGTGCTACTTCTGGTTATTTGTAAAAATAATTTATAAAGCCCCCATTTACAAACAATACTTTTTTAAATATGCATGTCCCGTTTCAGATCCCGGACAAGCCCCCAATTTTCTACTCCTGTCACGGGGATTCTATAATTCCCGTAACTGAGTAAAACACGATTATCAAAATATCTCTCCTAACTGTATATATATATTAGATCTCTCTGTAACAGGCTGTTAAACCTAGTATGGCTCGTCTAGGTATGATCAGAGATACGATCTTATATAAAGTATATTTTATTATAGCACGTTAGTTCTCTAGAAAACACAACAAAAACACAATACACTTTGGAATCTGTATTATCCTACGCTGACAAATGTACAGCCGTAGTAGTAAATTAATAACAACAATAATAACAACCCAGAACTGATCACTTAATTAGTTAATCTCTAGGTGTCTAGTTACACAATATGCGAATCACTTCACCGTTACACCACACCCACACGTGTGATAATTGAGAAACGCTTCCCGGAGAAGTTAATTAATAAAGGAATTACAACACCATTCCTAACCGGTTAATTTTTAATTAACTCTTACTACTCGTTCAGTAACGTGTGATAATTTAGGAACGCTTCTTGGGGAACTTAATTAATAAAGGAATTACAGCTCTGTTCCTAACGGGTTAATGTTTAATTAACCCTAACTACTCATTCAGTAACCTTGTAACACAGAATTAATACTTATCACAATAAAGACAATAACCTACAGTGTACCTAGGGTCTTCTAGGATGACTGGCTAAGCTTTATATTACCAAATACTCATATAATGTTAGAACAATAAGTCTACGATTTACTTCGTCAGATGACCGAAGACACTGTCTAAAGAATATCGGTATAATACAGTATTAAAATAATTAAAGTCACATCAATCACATCAAGGTTATACACAGAGCAGAAATGATATTTACCAAAGTCCAAACGGACTAACGTTCCTTCGGAGCCTTCCTATTCGTTCTCCTAGATATCTCTAAATCCTAGCTATTTATTCCAAAATCAGAATTGGCCTGGGGGAACAAGGCGGCACCTCACGTATCATCTCATAGTCTGACTCTACTAGAGTCGGTATTATTTCTCTCTGATCGTCAGACTACTGACGCCATCGTCGCCAAAATCACGGTCGTCGAAACCGCACTCGCAGAGGTATTACGTAACTACTCGCCACATGGCCTCCACAGCGGGGCTAAGTGCATATTGGAACGCCAGATCGAGGATGGTCGCGCAGAAGTCTTACGTAACAAGTTGTCCACCTGGGCTACGGGCAATAAACTGCACACGGCCCTCTAACACAATTAAAATCGCCACAGGCGAAACAAATTTAAGAGCATGTACCGTGACACACCCCCACCTCAAAAAGGATATTTCCTCTACTCTAGGAATAGGGAAATATACTACATTAAAACAAAAGGTGCGTTAACCGACGCATACGGACATTTATAACACATGTAATAATAAGGTGACTACCAGTAATCACACTGAGTCTCTGAGTCCCTGGTATACAAATAAAATATATATAAACAAAACAGAAATAAAGAATGTCAACACATTATCATAACGTTCAACTTCGGGACAGGGCATCAGCGATTACATTGGATGTGCCCTTGATATGTTCAATGGTAATTGGGTATTCTTGCAGAAGAAGACTCCATCTCAAAACTCTCTGGTTGGAGGCTTTCATTAGGATGGTCCAGTCCGTCTTCGTCTTCTGGGAACAGCACAGCTCCAGCACCCACGTCACTGGCACCCACAGCTAGCTTGAACGGCATTCGGTAGTCTGGTGCTGCCATCACGGGAGACGAGTAGCGCATCTGCTTGATACGGTTGAATGACTTCTCGCCTTCACCTGACCAATGGAACTTCGTTTCCTTCCTTTTCAGCGTCGCACGTTTTCCAGGTTTTCTCCGATAGGCATGCTGTCGACGCGGTGTAGCGTTGGGTTCCAAGCGCACATCTTGGCTTAAGGTGTCGGTAACCGTTGGAAGGTCCCGACAAATGGAAACATTGTCTTGTATCAATGTAGTCAGCTTTGCTCGCTGGGGGTTCAAGTCTGCTAGAATCTGGCCGTTGGCCAACTTGATCTCCGCAGTCTTGACGTCATCACAGGAAATTGAGTGTCTCTCAATTTGGACCGGTCTCTCTGGAACTATCGGCAGTCTGTCAAAATAACCTTTTAGCAAATTGATGTGACAATACCTACGTTTCCTAACCCTATCAGGAGTGTTTATCACATACCCTGTCTCATTAACTCGTTTGAGCACAACATAGGGCCCGAAATACCTGTTCTGCACAGAACCCCGTTTAATGGGAAGGTACAGCAGCACCTTATCCCCTGGTTTAAATTCCCGACTCCTAGCCTTCCTATCAAACACTGATTTTATTTTGCTCTGAGCATGGCTCAGTTGCTTCCTAGCCTTCCTATCAAACTCTGATTTTATTTTGTTCTGAGCATGGCTCAGTTGCGTCCTAGCTAGTTCGGTCGCCGGCAACCTCCGATTTCTAACTCTCTTATTTATTAATGCTCCCTTGTCCACAGTTAACAAGGTAGTGCGAACTGCCAACAAAATTGGATCAGCCCCCTGCTCTAGTACTAACTCTTGTCTAATACAAGGTAAGTCCCCTCTATCAAACACAACTGGTTCAATTCCCCTCTGCGGGAGATCAACATGTTCTACCACATTTACTTTGTCAGTTGACTTATCTACCATTTTACTGACAACCTCATCCACTCCACTTTCATGGCTCACACACGTATCAGACAAATCACAAATATCCTCTAGATCCCGTGATAACCTACTGGTCATATCCCTAGTCATTACACACGCAGGATATTTAATCTCATCAACCTCACACTCTTCGATTGTTAACGTGCTGTCTTTAATTAACAGTTGGTCACATTTCGGCTGACAACACTGACTAGTCAAATCATTTCCCAACAAAACTCCTATGTTTTCAACAGGCAAGTCCTTCACAACACCCATAACGACTGGTCCCGTCACAAACTTCGAACACAAGAAAACCTTATGTAACCGGACAACCATATTTTCTCCAGTAACCGAGGTTAAAACCAAACTACGTCCTATGTCTGAATTTTCAATACCAGCTAAACACTCTTGCGTTATCAGACTCTGACTACACCCGGTATCTCTATAGATTGATATTGCCTTAGGACACAACTCTTGTTTCACATCACAAACCATACCAGTGGACACATACGGGTTTACTTTCTCTGCCATGGGACTAACCATTAACTCTCTCGCTAACGGAGCTGACCTCACTAAACCGACCACTTGCGCATTATCGCGTTTCCTTTTAAAACAGTCTCCGATAAGATGGTTATCCTTTTTACAGTAACTGCAATGTGGACGAAAAGTTCGGGCATTGGCTGATAATGCAGGCCTATCCTTACTTTGCCCACCAGGTGCATTCCTTGCCTGACTAGCTGACCAACTAGATGACTCTCCCCGATAGTTACTTTCCCGGGAAAAGCCTGGCTGAAATTTCTTCTTATCACCCTGTTGTAAAGAGCTACCCGGTACTGCCTGAGCTTTGTGTATTAACACGTAATCATCTGCCACTATGCCTGCCTCCTCTATCTTTTTGACATCACGATCCTCTAAATGAATACGTAAGCTAACTGGTAATCCATTTTTAATGTCCTGTAAGATCAACAACTCCCGTAACTCGGTATATGACTCTACCTGATGAGAAACAACCCATTTATCAAACATCCCTGCCTTCTTAGCCACAAACTCACTATAAGACTGACCCTGCGTTTTTCTCAACTCGCTATACCGTAAACGATAATCCTCAGGTCGTAATTCATAAGCCCTCAACACCGCAGCCTTAACTAAGTCGTACTGACTTGCTCGCTCATCACTCATTGAATTATAAGCTATACTAGCCTTCCCCTTAAACTTAGACACGGCTAACAATGTCCACTTAGTCTGCGGCCAATTTAGCTGCTTAGCGGCCCGTTCAAAAAGTTGAAAGAACATATCTATCTCCTGGTCATCAAATACCGGCACTGATCTATAAGCCTCCGACATGTTAAACCCATTTCCGGCTTCTCGTCTGACTTCTTCAGTATTCAACTTTAACTCATGTTCCACTTTTAATTTTTCTAACTGGAATTCTCTATTCCTTTCTTCTTTCTCTCTATCCCTATCTTCTCTTTCTCTCTCTCTCTCTCTATCCCTCTCTTCTCTTTCTCTCTCTCTCTCTATCCCTCTCTCTATCTTCTCTATCTCTATCTTCTTTCTCTCTCTCTCTATGTCTATCTTCTCTCTATCTCTCTTCTCTTTCTCTCTCTCTCTCTCTATTTCCTCTCTCTATCTTCTCTATCTCTATCTTCTTTTTCTCTCTCTCTCTCTCTATCTAATGCACGTTCTTCTCTTTCGTACTCAAGCTTTTTAAAAGCTAACTGTTGTTCCATACTCAAGTCACTTATCTCTATCTCTGGAACAATCTCACTGTCTTCCATAACAGGCCTATCACCAAAAACTTCCTGGATAATAATTGTCCTTATATCACCTAAGGTTTTAGCTGATGTTAAATCAATTTCTCGCTCACCCGCGATTTCAACTAACTCGGCCTTACGTGCTCGCTTAATCTCCACTACACTGAGCGTAGGCCTATCCAGCAAATTCTTATCCATGTTTAGATATGACGCACTTAATATTAATTAATTTTCTAGTGAACAACGTGCTACTTCTGGTTATTTGTAAAAATAATTTATAAAGCCCCCATTTACAAACAATACTTTTTTAAATATGCATGTCCCGTTTCAGATCCCGGACGAGCCCCCAATTTTCTACTCCTGTCACGGGGATTCTATAATTCCCGTAACTGAGTAAAACACCATTATCAAAATATCTCTCCTAACTGTATATATATATTAGATCTCTCTGTAACAGGCTGTTAAACCTAGTATGGCTCGTCTCTAGGTATGATCAGAGATACGATCTTATATAAAGTATATATTTATTATAGCACGTTAGTTCTCTAGAAAACACAACAAAAACACAATACACTTTGGAATCTGTATTAATCCTACGCTGACAAATGTACAGCCGTAGTAGTAAATTAATAACAACAATAATAACAACCCAGAACTGATCACTTAATTAGTTAATCTCTAGGTGTCTAGTTACACAATATGCGAATCACTTCACCGTTACACCACACCCACACGTGTGATAATTGAGAAACGCTTCCAGGAGAAGTTAATTAATAAAGGAATTACAACACCATTCCTAACTGGTTAATTTTTAATTAACCCTTACTACTCGTTCAGTAACGTGTGATAATTTAGGAACGCTTCTTGGGGAACTTAATTAATAAAGGAATTACAGCTCTATTCCTAACGGGTTAATTTTTAATTAACCCTAACTACTCATTCAGTAACCTTGTAACACAGAATTAATACTTATCACAATAAAGACAATAACCTACAGTGTACCTAGGGTCTTCTAGGATGACTGGCTAAGCTTTATATTACCAAATACTCATATAATGTTAGAACAATAAGTCTACGATTTACTTCGTCAGATGACCGAAGACACTGTCTAAAGAATATTGGTATAATACAGTATTAAAATATTTAAAGTCACATCAATCACATCAAGGTTATACACAGAGCAGAAATGATATTTACCAAAGTCCAAACGGACTAACGTTCCTTCGGAGCCTTCCTAATTCGTTCTCCTAGATATCTCTAAATCCTAGCTATTTATTCCAAAATCAGAATTGGCCTGGGGGAACAAGGCGGCACCTCACGTATCATCTCATAGTCTGACTCTACTAGAGTCGGTATTATTTCTCTCTGATCGTCAGACTACTGACGCCATCGTCGCCAAAATCACGGTCGTCGAAACCGCACTCGCAGAGGTATTACGTAACTACTCGCCACATGGCCTCCACAGCGGGGCTAAGTGCATATTGGAACGCCAGATCGAGGATGGTCGCGCAGAAGTCTTACGTAACAAGTTGTCCACCTGGGCTACGGGCAATAAACTGCACACGGCCCTCTAACACAATTAAAATCGCCACAGGCGAAACAAATTTAAGAGCATGTACCGTGACACACCCCCACCTCAAAAAGGATATTTCCTCTACTCTAGGAATAGGGAAATATACTACATTAAAACAAAAAGGTGCGTTAACCGACGCATACGGGCATTTATAACACATGTAATAATAAGGTGACTACCAGTAATCACACTGAGTCTCTGAGTCCCTGGTATACAAATAAAATATATATAAACAAAACAGAAATAAAGAATGTCAACACATTATCATAACGTTCAACTTCGGGACAGGGCATCAGCGATTACATTGGATGTGCCCTTGATATGTTCAATGGTAATTGGGTATTCTTGCAGAAGAAGACTCCATCTCAAAACTCTCTGGTTGGAGGCTTTCATTAGGATGGTCCAGTCCGTCTTCGTCTTCTGGGAACAGCACAGCTCCAGCACCCACGTCACTGGCACCCACAGCTAGCTTGAACGGCATTCGGTAGTCTGGTGCTGCCATCACGGGAGACGAGTAGCGCATCTGCTTGATACGGTTGAATGACTTCTCGCCTTCACCTGACCAATGGAACTTCGTTTCCTTCCTTTTCAGCGTCGCACGTTTTCCAGGTTTTCTCCGATAGGCATGCTGTCGAATCGGTGTAGCGTTGGGTTCCAAGCGCACATCTTGGCTTAAGGTATTGGTAACCGTTGGAAGGTCCCGACAAATGGAAACATTGTCTTGTATCAATGTAGTCAGCTTTGCTCGCTGGGGGTTCAAGTCTGCTAGAATCTGGCCGTTGGCCAACTTGACCTCTGCAGTCTTGACGTCATCACAGGAAATTGAGTGTCTCTCAATTTGGACCGGTCTCTCTGGAACTATCGGCAGTCTGTCAAAATAACCTTTTAGCAAATTGATGTGACAATACCTACGTTTCCTAACCCTATCAGGAGTGTTTATCACATACCCTGTCTCATTAACTCGTTTGAGCACAACATAGGGCCCGAAATACCTGTTCTGCACAGAACCCCGTTTAATGGGAAGGTACAGCAGCACCTTATCCCCTGGTTTAAATTCCCGACTCCTAGCCTTCCTATCAAACACTGATTTTATTTTGCTCTGAGCATGGCTCAGTTGCTTCCTAGCCTTCCTATCAAACTCTGATTTTATTTTGTTCTGAGCATGGCTCAGTTGCGTCCTAGCTAGTTCGGTCGCCGGCAACCTCCGATTTCTAACTCTCTTATTTATTAATGCTCCCTTGTCCACAGTTAACAAGGTAGTGCGAACTGCCAACAAAATTGGATCAGCCCCCTGCTCTAGTACTAACTCTTGTCTAATACAAGGTAAGTCCCCTCTATCAAACACAACTGGTTCAATTCCCCTCTGCGGGAGATCAACATGTTCTACCACATTTACTTTGTCAGTTGACTTATCTACCATTTTACTGACAACCTCATCCACTCCACTTTCATGGCTCACACACGTATCAGACAAATCACAAATATCCTCTAGATCCCGTGATAACCTACTGGTCATATCCCTAGTCATTACACACGCAGGATATTTAATCTCATCAACCTCACACTCTTCGATTGGTAACGTGCTGTCTTTAATTAACAGTTGGTCACATTTCGGCTGACAACACTGACTAGTCAAATCATTTCCCAACAAAACTCCTATGTTTTCAACAGGCAAGTCCTTCACAACACCCATAACGACTGGTCCCGTCACAAACTTCGAACACAAGAAAACCTTATGTAACCGGACAACCATATTTTCTCCAGTAACCGAGGTTAAAACCAAACTACGTCCTATGTCTGAATTTTCAATACCAGCTAAACACTCTTGCGTTATCAGACTCTGACTACACCCGGTATCTCTATAGATTGATATTGCCTTAGGACACAACTCTTGTTTCACATCACAAACCATACCAGTGGACACATACGGGTTTACTTTCTCTGCCATGGGACTAACCATTAACTCTCTCGCTAACGGAGCTGACCTCACTAAACCGACCACTTGCGCATTATCGCGTTTCCTTTTAAAACAGTCCCCGATAAGATGGTTATCCTTTTTACAGTAACTGCAATGTGGACGAAAAGTTCGTGCATTGGCTGATAATGCAGGCCTATCCTTACTTTGCCCACCAGGTGCATTCCTTGCCTGACTAGCTGACCAACTAGATGACTCTCCCCGATAGTTACTTTCCCGGGAAAAACCTGGCTGAAATTTCTTCTTATCACCCTGTTGTAAAGAGCTACCCGGTACTGCCTGAGCTTTGTGTATTAACACGTAATCATCTGCCACTATGCCTGCCTCCTCTATCTTTTTGACATCACGATCCTCTAAATGAATACGTAAGCTAACTGGTAATCCATTTTTAATGTCCTGTAAGATCAACAACTCCCGTAACTCGGTATATGACTCTACCTGATGAGAAACAACCCATTTATCAAACATCCCTGCCTTCTTAGCCACAAACTCACTATAAGACTGACCCTGCGTTTTTCTCAACTCGCTATACCGTAAACGATAATCCTCAGGTCGTAATTCATAAGCCCTCAACACTGCAGCCTTAACTAAGTCGTACTGACTTGCTCGCTCATCACTCATTGAATTATAAGCTATACTAGCCTTCCCCTTAAACTTAGACACGGCTAACAATGTCCACTTAGACTCCGGCCAATTTAGCTGCTTAGCGGCCCGTTCAAAAAGTTGAAAGAACATATCTATCTCCTGGTCATCAAATACCGGCACTGATCTATAAGCCTCCGACATGTTAAACCCATTTCCGGCTTCTCGTCTGACTTCTTCAGTATTCAACTTTAACTCATGTTCCACTTTTAATTTTTCTAACTGGAATTCTCTATTCCTTTCTTCTTTCTCTCTATCCCTATCTTCTCTTTCTCTCTCTCTCTCTCTATCCCTCTCTTCTCTCTCTCTCTCTCTCTCTCTATCCCTCTCTCTATCTCTCTCTCCCTCTTTCTCTCTCCCTCTCTCTATCTTCCCTATCTCTATCTTCTCTATCTCTCTCTTCTCTTCTCTCTCTCTCTCTCTCTCTCTCTCTCTATCTTCTCTATCTCTATCTTCTTTCTCTCTCTCTCTCTCTCTATCTAATGCACGTTCTTCTCTTTCGTACTCAAGCTTTTTAAAAGCTAATTGTTGTTCCACACTTAACTCATTTATCTCTATCTCTGGAACAATCTCACTGTCTTCCATAACAGGCCTATCACCAAAAACTTCCTGGATAATAATTGTCTTTATATCACCTAAGGTTTTAGCTGATGTTAAATCAATTTCTCGCTCACCCGCGATTTCAACTAACTCGGCCTTACGTGCTCGCTTAATCTCCACTACACTGAGCGTAGGCCTATCCAGCAAATTCTTATCCATGTTTAGATATGACGCACTTAATATTAATTAATTTTCTAGTGAACAACGTGCTACTTCTGGTTATTTGTAAAAATAATTTATAAAGCCCCCATTTACAAACAATACCTTTTTAAATATGCATGTCCCGTTTCAGATCCCGGACGAGCCCCCAATTTTCTACTCCTGTCACGGGGATTCTATAATTCCCGTAACTGAATAAAACACGATTATCAAATATCTCTCCTAACTGTATATCTATTAGATCTCTCTGTAACAGGCTGTTAACCCTAGTATGGCTCGTCTAGGTATGATCAGAGATACGATCTTATATAAAGTATATATTATTATAGCACGTTAGTTCTCTAGAAAACACAACAAAAACACAATACACTTTGGAATCTGTATTAATCTACGCTGACAAATGTACAGCCGTAGTAGTTAATTAATAACAACAATAATAACAACCCAGAACTGATCACTTAATTAGTTAATCTCTAGGTGTCTAGTTACACAATATGCGAATCACTTCACCGTTACACCACACCCACACGTGTGATAATTGAGAAACGCTTCCAGGAGAAGTTAATTAATAAAGGAATTACAACACCATTCCTAACTGGTTAATTTTTAATTAACCCTTACTACTCGTTCAGTAACGTGTGATAATTTAGGAACGCTTCTTGGGGAACTTAATTAATAAAGGAATTACAGCTCTATTCCTAACGGGTTAATTTTTAATTAACCCTTAACTACTCTTTCAGTAATCTGTAACACAAAATTAATACTGGTACCTATCACAATAAAGACAATAACCTACAGTTTACCTAGGGTCTTCTAGGATGACTGGCTAAGCTTTATATTACCAAATACTCATATAATGTTAGAACAAAAGTCTACGATTTACTTCGTCAGATGACCGAAGACACTGTCTAAAGAATATTGGTATAATACAGTATTAAAATATTTAAAGTCACATCAATCACATCAAGGTTATACACAGAGCAGAAATGATATTTACCAAAGTCCAAACGGACTAACGTTCCCTCGGAGCCTTCCTATTCGTTCTCCTAGATATCTCTAAATTCTAGCTATTTATTATAAATCAGGATTGGCCTGGGGGAACAAGGCGGTACCTCACGTATCATCTCATATTCTACATTTACTAGAGTCGGTATATTTCTCTCTGATCGTCCGTCTGGCTGTCGCCAGTCGTCGCCATCACGGTTGTAAAAACCGCACTCGCAGGGGTATTACGTAACTACTCGCCACATGGCCTCCGCAGCTGGACTAAGTGCATATTGGAATGTCCGATCGAGGACGGTCGCGCAGAAGTCTTACGTAACAAGTTACCCATCTGGGCTACGGGCAATAAACTGCACACGGCCCTCTAACACAATTAAAATCGCCACAGGCGAAACAAATTTAAGAGCATGTTCCGTGACACTTAATCATTACAGTTACCGTGTACAGACGGACGCACCGTTTTTAATACTTTTTGACAACATGACTTTACTCTTGAATATTATTTCGTATGTTTAAAATAAATTAATTAAAAAGCAGTCAAAAGTCGGGTGTGCATTATATGATAAAGATATTATCTTAGTTTTTAGTGATATGGTCAGTACTGTATTGTTAAAGTTGATACTAATTTCAGAATAGCATGTAGCAATGCGAACATTCAGTATTTTTTTTAATGCTATAAACACCGATTTGACTAAAGAATTTACTTTGATTGTAGATCCGTAAAGCTCCAGGACTTCGTAACTCATGTTGAAGACATGCACCGCACGTCTAATTTTGGATTTTCAGAAGAATACAAGGTAAAGCCAAGATTGGTGATGTTTTATTCCAAAAACAAAAATCTTTTAAAGGGACTGTCCTGAGTTTCCTGCATTGTAAGATGTTTCCGACTAATAAAATCTTCTGACGTCTAAAAATGCGCATTTAATATATATTCTTGTTTAGAATATCAGTGTTCGTATATTAAATGTGTCTCTGGTCGTCTTAATATTTGTAAGAAGCCCAAACTGGATTTTGCCTTTAAATAATTTCGTACGTACGAAAAATGTTTTTTTTTAGGAAATAAAATTAAATTTAACCTAGTTTAAATACTAGAACGATCAGAAATACCTTTAATATACAGCCACTAATATTTTATGCAGAAAAATATATTTGATATGTAATTACAGTCGTTACAAATTCTGTTAGTCGAAAACATCTTTAAAATTGCAGCAAACTCAGGTCTCTTCCTTTAATAAATAATATCACTTGTTTTTAACATTATTTTTTGCTGTCCGCAAGCAAAAAGTAATAAGAATCGGGTTTTCTGTCCGTCCGCTCTGTCGTATTGTCGGATCGCATTACAGTCCGGTCGTCTGCGGGATGGTGCATAGAAAAGATACCTTGCTAGGCTACTAATTGAAAAATGTAGTGGGTTTCCTCTCTAAGAGTATATGTCAAAATTACCAAATGTTTGACATCCAATAGCCGATGATTAACGAATCAATGTGCAGTAGTGGTGTCGTTAAACAAAACAAACTTTAACTTTACAGATTGGTCAGGTTAACGTTATTATGTGGGAAGATTTTCATTTATTTGATTGAAAACATATTTTATTGCATAAACAACAATAGGATTGGGCACAATTACGTTTACTAACTTACTGGCCCTCTCCTATATAATGGCGACAATTATTTAATTTTATTACACACCAGTGTAAGATATTACTCATGTCATAACAATTACTCAATATCTAACTAGTGTAATATTGGTACGCGCAGACTGGCGGGGTAATTTTTTAATTGGAATGACGTCACTTTTATCTCACTGCAATAAGATAAACTGGGTGCATGACGCGTCCTTTTCCCGAACTCTTGAAAACATTTTAGTGCAAAACTTCTGTTGAAAATATTTTGTTCAGAGACTATTAACGTATCTAACCGTGTTTTTACAAAACAGTGTAATTTAAAAGTGTACCATTACAAATTCGGCCATGAATGGAAATTGCGATAAGATAGGCCGTTATATTTGGACCCACTGTGTACAAAGCCAAAACAATGTCGTCGACATGCTACTTTTTACGGCCCTATGTATAAAATGTCAGCGTCACATCTAGTCAATCCCATTCACTTAGCTGGTCTGATCAACAATTCGGTCATTATTGTGAATTTAAAAACATTAACTAACAATTATTAATGCAAGCTTCGCGCCAAAATCTAAACTGTACATTGATGACGTCGCGTTGCTCACTATGACGTCGTTTATGTTTACGTGTGACGTAGATCATTTGCTGACCCAATTCGTAGAAAAATAACCAGTAGCATGTCTTGACATCTGCTTACTTCTGCGATGCGGCTTGTTTGCTGTTGGTTTGTAATAAATAAAATACTAAACTAGCTTGCCTGTCATACCATTTTTATGAAACTCGTCAACAGTGTTGACCAGTATCTGACTCGCTTTCGCTCGTCAGATACCAAAACTGTTCACTCGTTTCATAAAAATGGTATGACAGGCAAGCTCGTTTAGTATTCTATATGTAATATACTTAACTCCAAAAGAAACGCGAATACGTAGATTGGAGGTTTTGAGTGCACTCATTGAAATACGTCCCAAAGTTCTTAAAATAATCGTTTCTATGAAAAACTTAAACAATTCGTAAAGATGAGATTTCATGTTATTGACATGTTAAAAATCGAGGTCGCATTGTCATTTGAAATGTCAAGGCCATGGCGCTTCTTCAATGGCGTCACATGCCACTCAAACATGTCCACTAATAGCGGGTGTGTCCGCCATTGCTGGCCATGACCGCCGCACACCTCCTACCCATGGAGAGGAAGAGGTTCCTGATGAAGGCCCTGTGCACGTTGTTGTAGGTGTCCACGACGGCCTGGCGGAGCTGCTGCTGTGTCACCACGGGAGCAGGGCGTTGGTTCATCATGCGCTGAACCTCGTCCCTCAAGTGCTCGATGGGGTTCAGATCCGGGCTTAAAGCTGGCCAGTCCATTGTGATGATGTTGTGCTGTGCCAGGAATGCCTGGGTGGCCCGTGCCGTGTGTGGCCTGGCGTTGTCGTGCTGGTAAACCATCTGACGGTGACCCGCGAAAAAAGGCACCACCACAGGCGTGAGCACTTCGTCGATGTAGCGCTGTGCTGTGACGCCCCTGCCGCGTCCTCGGCCGTTGTTGTCGAAGATGACAGGTTGTACACGACGTCCCCAGGATATGGCACCCCACAGCATGACGGAAGGCCCTCCCCAACGGTCCCTCTCCATAACACACGCATCTGTGAAGCGCTCACCTCGACGCCTCCACACCCTCATACGACCGTCGGCCCTATCTAAGCAGTAGCGGCTTTCGTCGGAGAAGACGATGTTCTGCCACTGTCGGTTCCTCCACTGTCGATGCAGAACAGCCCAGTTGTGTCGTGCAAGGCGGTGTCGCTGTGTGAGACGTTGTCCAATGTACGGTCGACGACAGTTCAGATGGATGGCGATCAGACGACGTCGTACCGTGGTGTAGGAAACGGGGCGGTTGTGGGTTCCCACTGTCTGCCGGGCTGTTGTGGTGGCTGGTACGAACCGATCACGCATGTGAGTTCGGACGATGTAACGGTCCTGGCGCTGTGACGTCACTCTGGGACGGCCGCTACGTGGACGGTCGACGACGTTGTTGTTCTGTAGAAATCGGTCTATGAGACGGTAGATTGTCGAGACATGGACACCGAAAGCACGTGCAACCTGCCTGGCATCCATTCCGGCCTCCAAATTCCCCAAAGCTCTATGTCTGGAATCAGCGTTAAGTCGTGGCATCGTTGTATCGCTACTCGTAAAATGAGTTGAACATTGCTGTCTGGCGTTTCTTTTATACCCAGGCCTGGTAGTGTTTCACGTGCAATTCGCATCTTTCATGATCCACCCGTTTTGCATTCCAGATCGATTTTGGTCGTCAATTTCAGCACGTGCGTGACGTCACACTGTACTCGTTTTTTTCATGCGTTATGTGGAATTGGATACGCTGACAAGATGGCTATTGGTCAACTTAATCGATTTGTACATAGTTTATTCAAATGTGGGTTTTTTAATATTTTAAAATTTTCGCGTTTCTTTTGGAGTTAAGTATATAATAGTAATGTATACATATATAATTTGTATACAAATGTATTTTAATAACAATAAAATTGAGGAAAAGAGGATATTATGAACAACAGCATTTTGAAAGAAACTGTGGCATTGGTTTAATTTCTTTCAAGGACGTCTTTCCTACTGGCTTTATCGGGGTGGTGCATGGAGGCCATGACAACCTCTCCCCATTCAAACCCACTACCTTTTATAGTTGTCGATCACAACATAAGTGGATTGATGTCATCACTATCTAGTACCGTAACATGCTTTACCATTTTAGTTTTAGATTGATCATATAGTAATAAACAGTCAATAAAAAACATTATTGTAAATAGTGATAAAATGGCGGTGTGTGGTGCGATCAATTAATTGCCGCATTTCATTTCATTCAACTTATTTTCGTGCTTATATCCAATTAAGGTTCAAGCACGCTGTCCTGGGCACACACCTCAGCTATCTGGGCTGTTTGTCCAGGACGGTGGGTTAGTTGTTCATTGGTTAATGGTTAGTGAGAGAGAAGAAGGTGTAGTGGCCTTACACCTACCCACTGAGTCGTTAAAATTCGCTACCTACCAGCCGTATGTTCGATGGCTTAACCACTACACCACCGAGGCTGTTTTTTGGAAGCCGGTGTCGGGATGCGAACCCAGTACCTACCAACCTGGAGTCCGATGGCTTAACCACTGCACCACCAAGGCTATTCATGAGCGTACATAGGATTTTGAAAAGGGGGATTCCAAAATAGATTGCAGAGATATTGGGCATATATTTCTATGTTGAGTTTTGAAAAGGGGGGTTCCAAAATAGATTGCAGAGATATTGGGCATATATTTCTATGTTGAGTAAATATAATAATGTCAGATATCAATGTCAGATATATTAAATTTAAAAAAAAAGAAGCGATTTCAGGGGGGGGCCATGCTATTATGAAGATATCCCATAGCTTCTGATTAAATACTGTGCTGGAGTGTCGCTAAACAATCCTTTCGTTTCAGGCCATTAACAAGATGAGTCCCAAACATCCGGCCACGGCCGCCGAGCAGGAAGCATGCCGCACGAAGAACCGATACACCAACGTTCTGGCTTGTATGTCTATCATTCCCTTCCATCACAGGGCAGTACTTAACGAGGAGGGGGGGGGGGGGGTCAGACGTAGCCCAGTGGTAAAGCGCTCGCTTGATGCGCGGTCGGTGTGGGATCGATCCCCGTCAGTGGGACCATTGGGCTATTTCTCGCTCCAATCAGTGCAGCACGACTGGTGTAACAAAGGCCGTGGTATGTACTATCCTGTCTGTGGGATGGTGCATATGAAAGATCCCTTGATGCTAATCGAAAAGAGTAGCACATGAAGTGGCAACATCGGGTTTCCTCCCTCAGTATCTCTGTGGTCCTTAACCATATGTCCGACGCCATGTAACCGTAAATAAAATGTGTTGAGTGCGTCGTTAAATAAAATATTTCCTTCCTTCCTTAAGGAGGTGACAAGAGGCAGTTGCCTCCACCTCGTGCCATTTCAAATTTAAAAGTATCGTTTCTAATTTAAAAGTATCGTTTCAAATTTAAAAGTATCGTTTCAATTTTAACAGTTCTCTTCTAAAGAAAAAGGGGCAGGATGTAGACCAGAGGTAAAGCGTTCACCCGAGGCACGGTCGATCTAGGATCGATCTCCGTCGGTTGGTCTATTGAACTAAAATGTCTAGCTCTAGTCGGTACTCCACAAGTGGTGTTACAAAAGTCGTGGTGGTATGTACTATCCTGACTGGGATGCTGGATATACGTGGCGGCAGCCGGTTTCCTCAATCATTATCGGTGTAGCCCATAATCATATGTCCGACGCCATAAAACCGTAAATAAAAATGTGTTGAGTGAGTCGTTAAATAAAACATTCTTTTTTCCTTCTTTCTTCTTTGACTACAGTTGACCACTCACGAGTGAAGCTCCTGCCGCTAGACGATGATGAAGGCTCTGATTACATCAACGCTAATTATATACAGGTAAGAACAGGGCCCATATTTTCGAAGCAGTCTGTTAGCCTACAAAATCGTAACATCATCGTAAACTATGACGTCACTATGGCGTGTGCTGTAGTGACGTCACAACCTACGATCATCTTACGATTTTGTAACGCTAAGATAGCTTGGAAAATACGGGCCCAGCATTGCATTCATTTCAGATCAGATTCCAATTAAAGCAGTAACCTCCAGTATATATTTGCTATTTAACCATCTAGAATAAACCGTTAACAGTCATTTTCTTACCATCGTACCCCATTCTTCGATATCATTTCGCTATACTCGCTGATCTCGGTTACATAAATGTTGTAAATCAATTTACAAGCAGAATCGGAGAGCTGTTTTGCGACTTTAAAGTTCAAGCATTCTGTCCTGGACACTCACCTCAACTATATCCGAACTATCTGACAATGACAGAGGTTAATGGTTATTTGTTATTGGTTAGTGAGAGATTTCGGACTTGCCTCTCCTCCCCATTTAAGTACTATGTGACAACCTCTATAAGCCAAATAAAACATATTTTAACAGTTGCCTTATTATTAAAATTATACCATTCTTTATAAGCGTTGGAAGCTGGGGAGGGGCAGAGCCGGTTTGTCCTAGTAACACATGTAGCACGTGCTACGGTCGCCGCGCTTCAAGGGGCTCCGCGGTGATGTGTACATTTATTTTCCCCAGGTCTTCGAGGGGTTTGCAATATATATATATATCTCCTGGGAAGGGGCCCCTCTGTTACTTGTGCTACAGACCCCGCGGATCCTTAAACCGGCTCTGAGGAGGGGGGGGGGGGGGGATGGGGCACTCCCCAACTCTCAATATCATGCACCTCTCCCTCCACAGTTGAAAGGCGAATTAATACACCGCTAGCATCTTCCAACACCTGTGATCTTGTAGCTATTTAAGTATTTTCTCTTTTATTCTACAAGGGATACAACTCCAAAAGAGAATACATAGCAGCCCAGGGTCCACTGCCGTGCACGAAGGACGATTTCTGGAGGATGATCTGGGAGAACAAAGTGACGATCGTGGTGATGCTCACGCAGTGCAAGGAACGAGGGCGGGTAAGTGTCGGAATGGCGGTTATGCAGGGCTGGATATATTAAATTATCGGCTTTGTCATCTTATGTATTCCTGCAACTCCGGAGCCCCCACCCCCCATAATCAAATGCTTTATCGAATGTTCAAAATGTATGTCGTTTGTTTTGGTGGGGGGAGGGTAGGTTTGTGTGATTTTGTTTGTTTGTTGTTGTTTTGTGCGGGGAGGGGGTTGTGGGTGTCTTTCGGTTTTTTCAAAATGTAAACCACCAAGATTCTAGAATGGTGGGTTTTTGTTGGGGGTTTTTGTTTTGTTTTTGTTTGTTTTTTGGGGCTATGTTTTGGGTGGGGATTTTTCAATATAAAGTATCTTTAATGCCTTTTTATCAAGTTTTAGTATAATAATTATTAAATTAACATAGCAAGATCAACACTATATTCTTTTTTCCCAGATCAAGTGTGAGACGTACTGGCCCAACACGAACGAGCCGGTGTATTTTGGAGACCTCATAGTTCAGCTACGGTCCGAATCCGTGCTTCCTGATTATATGATAAGAATTCTCGATGTCAGGCAGGTCAGTTCCAGGGGCGGTGGGGATGGGAAGTTCTGAAGGGACATTTTTTTCCAACTCTTATTTAAATCTCACGTGGCGTTTGCTCAAATAGGTATGTTAAGCAGACCGGTTATTGAGAAGATCAGTGGAGGAGGCCAGTGGCGTAGGCGAGAGGGAGACCACGGGGATTATGCTCTCCCCCCCCCCACCCCCCAATCAAACCTGCTTTTTTAACTTAAATTTTATAAAAGCATACATGCAAACATACATACATACATACATACATACATAAATACATACTAACCAGTGCCAGGTCTGCCCACTGTTTCATCACGTAAGCGGGATCGACCGCGTAGACTGTAGGCCTCATGCATGTCGTTGAGTTAAAGAGCATCCTTTTTATGGATGCCTCAATAGCTCAGAGCGCATCGTGGTTAGTCTGCAATTTGCGGACGATTCGGTGCCACAGGTTCGAGTTCCAGCAACGACATGGGACAATTTGTGAAGCCAGAAAGAATTTAATTATCCCCTGCGCCAGTGCGTTAATATCTATGTACGTAACAGTCAACCTCGACATACATACAATATATAGATATTCATACATAAGTACATACATATATATAATTTTTTGAATTGGGGATATAACTTAGGATCTTTTGGGTCGATTCAAAGATACTTTCTGAATTGGGAACATAACTTCAGATCTTTTTGGATCGAAATTCAAAGATTCTTTCTTAATTGGGGATATAACTTAGGATATTTTTGGAACGATTCAAAGATACTTTCTGATAGGAGTATATGAATTACTTGGATATTGAGCAATCTAATTAAAATTAGCACCACCATTACATGTGGATCTAACAGCAGCCCGTTGGAGCTCATGTCCAGTTGACCTTTCATTCGACCAATCAAAACTTTACTTGCAAAATCATGCCAGTGATTTGATGATGATAACTAGTTTAACGTGCCCATATACCACTAGGGTTTCGAACACGCCCATCCCGAGTCCGACCTCCGATAAGATCGGTGGCCTGACTCGGGATGGAGTGGGTAGAGTTGAAAATGGGCAGAATTTTGAAAATAGCAATTAGTAAAAAAGTTAATAGAATAACTTTAAAAAAAGAAGAAAATGAATGAATGAATGAATGTTTAACGACACCCAGCACGAAAAATACATCGGCTATTGGGTGTTAAACTATGGTAATGTAAACAAATAAGGTGATGATCAACATCAATAGAAAAAAAACAAGATATAAATAAAAACAGTGCAAAGAACTGTGCAAAAATACAAATACAAATATCACAGATAGATACTGACTTTTACTGTATTGGCCATTCTCAAAGAGAATGTTACACCCCTGCACCACGGTGAGGTTACAGCACGCGCAGGGAAAAAAAAGAATTGACTGCTTGGCCGAATATTTATATAGTTTGGAGCATTTTAGAAGGACAGTCCAAAATTAAATGAGAGAAAGAAGAGAGGATCGGACTATTTAATAATGTTTTTTTTTAAAGTAATTTCGACATAAAATTTTGAACGCAGATCTAAAAGTTTAAAGTCCGATCGATATGTCCACGTTAGTGGCCTCGTTAAGGCCGTTTGGGTGCACAGCTTATAGGGACGAGATGGGTTGCATCCCGTCAAGAAAACACCTAGATTGACAGTCATTAGAGGTTGAAGGTGTAGTGCTGTGCTGAAATACAGATCTTGAGAAGCCGGATCCGTCTGAACGAGAGAGAGTATCAGACTAGGGTATAGTCCAGTCGTCATGGGTTGGTATGGTGGTGCGGGCGGGCCCGACTCCGGAGGATACGAGATGGTATCAATGTAAAGCAAAGTAAAGTCTAGAAAAGAGTAGTAGGGGCCGACCCCGCTTCCTATTTCTTCTTAGAGTATGCCGGTCAATCTTCCAGTGCTGCTAGAACAGGCTCGGACATGTAGAGACTAAACGCGAACAACCGTGGCGTTCTGCAGAATGGCCGTCATACGAGTCACGAAAAAAAAGTCAACATATTCAGCCGGAGAAATAACGTGGAGGCAAGGAATTTCGCTAAAAAAGAATCCAACCTGGTGGTGCAGGCTGTCGAAACGAGAAGCGTTCCAGCGTTGAATCAGTTCCAATGGCCGCATACATCCCAGTAGAAAACTTCATTTCGCTGACAAAAACAACGAAATGAAGGATCCCCAAGTCGAGCACACGAAAGCACGTGCAGTGTGCACAAGCGAAACAAACACATCTTACCGCGTCAAGCTGCAGACTGGGAATCCAGTGATTTGAAAAGAATTTGAAAACATTAGGGATTATGCCGAGGATATACGAAATGATTCGGGTGAATTACGAAGTATGCCGGAAACTAATTTTACATAAAATTTTACATAAAATTCGTGTCAAGACGAAAAAAAACACCGTGATGGTATAGCCATAAAATCTGTTCATACTAGTATACAATCCGGAGTTTATTACTGCACTTTTCCCCTGTGTTTTCAATGTTGAAATTGACCAACAAGTTCGCCTATTGCATAAATAGTCTCGCCCGATGTTTTTAGAATTTGTATGCTCCCGAATAACGCTATAAAAGGCGAAGTATTGGTCAATATTTAAATTGTTATTTATAGATGAAATGTCACCTGGACATGGGAGTCCACGCAATGCTGTTAGACCTACTGGTAGACCCAGTAGAGCTAATTTTAATCAGATTGGATATTGAGGCAATGCCTTGCAATAATCATCAATAACAAATAACTTAATAATATTCTAGATAAAGAAACAACAGCTTCCGGTTATTTTTATGAACAATTTTTTCGAAGAACATCACAAAAAACAAACAAATATGGAGTAGAAAGTCGAAATGCTCCGCCAATCTGCACCCGTTTCACTTTCGTATTGTTGATGCCATCTGCCGTTCAAGACATTGCTGGTGTCTCGACAAGAAGAACCTATTGGGAAGCGACAGAGTCACACCCTAAATGTGTGGGATCGTTACTCGCTACCTATATACATTGTAGCTCACCCAGGTCGACTTTGTGATTACACAATCGTCGACTGACGTTTTCAGCACGATGGTGTAGAACCGATTCATAGACGATACAGTTTGTACCTTTTACATGTCCATTTCTCCCGATTTGTGACTTGAGCGTAAATCTTTTTTTCTTTTTTATACATCCGGGGGGGGGGGGGGGGGGGGCGTGACGTCGCCCAGTGGTACAACGCTCGCTCGATGCGCGGTCGCTGTGGGATCGATCCCCGTCGGTGGACCCATTGGACTATTTCTCGTTCCAGCCAGTGCACCACGACTGGTATATCAAAGGCCGTGGTGTGTGCTACTCTGTCTGTGGGATGGTGCATATAAAATATCCCTTGCTGCTGTGTAGTCCTTATCCATATGTCTGACGCCATATAACCGTAAATAAAATGTGTTGAGTGTGTCGTTAAATAAAACATTTCCTTCCTTTTATACATCCGTTGGTGGGAAAGCATTCGTAATTTTTAGTAACACATATTATTAACACATATACGCGTGATAACAATTTAAAGACACACGACTGGCTGCTCCTAGGTGATGACCAGGTTGCTAATGCCATACCACCCAATGAAGAAAAGCACAGTCGAAATCGATTACCCGGTGACGTATAAGTTAATCTGAAACTGATTCCACTGTGACGCATACGATAACAGTCTGAAGATACACGACTGGCTGCTCCTAGGTGATGACCAGGTTGTACAATCCAATAAAAAGCACAGTCGAAATCGATTACCCGGTGACGTATAAGTTAACCTGAAACTGATTCCACTGTGACGCATACGAAAACAGTCTGAAGACACACGACTGGCTGCTCCTAGGTGATGACCAGGTTGTACGATCCAATAAAAAGCACAGTCGAAATTGATTACCCTGTGACGTATAAGTTAACCTGAAACTGATTCCACTTTGACGCATACGTTACCTACAAGCGCTAGGGTCGTAAATGGGTTTTAGTTGGAAAAGACGTTTAAATTTATTGTTGAACGTGTGTAAGAAATAGAATACGACAGTCGTGTCCGTTATCCTAGTCTCAGACTACCAACTGCCAGTTGGTCAACTTTCTGCTTTCACGACTTCTATGACTGTCCAGTTGCTAGTCTGAGCGCTCCTACAACTCGATTCTCGTCGTATACCCCATTAGTTGTTAGTCTGAGCGCACCCGTCGTAAGTTGGGAGTTGGAGGAATTGCAACTCAACCGTCAAGTCGGCCAACTTTCTGCTGGACGTTGGTAGTCTTAGACTAGTATAAGATATCATTTATCTTACAACTCGTTCGTTAAAATGAATATTTTGCTCTTTAGATAAATGAGTATCCAACGGCCACTCAAGTAGTATTCTGTATATTTTTATTCTGGACATCGGGGTCTGATTTTTCACCTGTGTAATCACAAGGTTGACCTGGGCTAACCTTAAATGAACATGAAACCACAAGGACACATGTTACTAGATGTGTTAGCCAGAAATAATTGTAGACAGAGTTTCTGTACAAAAAGGAAAATTTAACTGTAGCTCATCCTATGACGTTTTCAGGGAAATACCAAGCGAGTTGTGAAGCATTTTCACTTTCTGAAGTGGCCAGACTTCGGGTGTCCAGAAAAGACCTCCCTCCTGCTCAACTTTGTACGTGCCATTCGAGGACATCTACCACATCCGACTGAAGGACCTACACTGGTACACTGCAGGTAGGTAGTGGCAAGGAATGTGTGCTTAACAGTACCATCAATACCTTGTTAACAATACATTATTTTATTTTTTATTGGGGTTTCTTTTCGTTGTTGTTGGGAGGGGGCGGGTATTATCCCACTGCACACACACACACACACACACACACACACACACACACACACACACACCCTTTCATTTCATTTCATTTCCTCCAGATCTGGAAGCTCTTTTTATCTTTCAAATGCTTTTGCTGTAAACATCCACTTCCCAATCCTTGTCTCTTAAGCAATGACAGGTGTTTGTTTCTTGTGGTCACCAATGTCACATACCTGTTATTTCCAATTAGCTTCAGCTTGTACAGACAGCATGATAATCAGAGCACTGTGTGAGTCACCACTGACGTAGTTGCAACATAACAATATGTAAGAAATGAAAATAACTAGTGTCAAAGTTTGACATTAAACATATTAAGGAGACTGGCACACACACACACACACACACACACACACACAGACAGACACACACAGACATACAGAGACACAGACATACACACAGCCACACACACACACACACACACACTGTGACACACACATTGACATACACACACTGACACACACATTGACACACACACACACACACACACACAGATACACACCCACACCCACACATAGACACACACACACACACACACATACACACACACACACACACACACTGTGACACATACATTGACACACACACGCACACGCACACACAAACCTCAAATTCTGGCATAATGTGCTAACCCGAGATCTTTTTACCATGTATTTCCTTCATTAGTTGTAATTGATGTAAAAATGTGTAGTGATTCGTTTGCAACCCTATATAGCTGTTTGGTAGTAATGCTAATATGATTAAATTAAAAACTACAAACATTAGGACGATCAGAAACAATTGGATTTAGATGTTCTAAACAAAACAAAAATTAAAAGTGCGATTTTGGTCATTAAAAAGGCCTTACTAGTCGGAAACATTTGACAATGTCAGCAAACTCGGGATTGTCCCTTTAATATTGAATATGTTAATTTGTAGCGTTGGTGTTGGTCGGACCGAGACGTAAATCGCAGTGGACTACCAGCCCTTTACTATTGAATATGTTAATTTGTAGTGCTGATATTGAATATGTTAATTTGTAGTGCTGATATTGAATATGTTAATTTGTAGCGTTGGTGTTGGCCGGACCGGGACGTACATCGCGGTGGGCTACCAGCCCTTTAATATTTAATATGTTAATTTGTAGCGTTGGTGTTGGTCGGACCGAGACGTAAATCGCAGTGGACTACCAGCCCTTTAATATTTAATATGTTAATTTGTAGTGCTGATATTGAATATGTTAATTTGTAGCGTTGGTGTTGGCCGGACCGGTACGTACATCGCGGTGGACTACCAGCCCTTTAATATTTAATATGTTAATTTGTAGTGCTGATATTGAATATGTTAATTTGTAGTGCTGATATTGAATATGTTAATTTGTAGCGTTGGTGTTGGCCGGACCGGGACGTACATCGCAGTGGACTACCAGCCCTTTAATATTTAATATGTTAATTTGTAGTGCTGATATTGAATATGTTAATTTGTAGTGCTGATATTGAATATGTTAATTTGTAACGTTGGTGTTGGCCGGACCGGGACGTACATCGCAGTGGACTACCAGCCCTTTAATATTTAATATGTTAATTTGTAGTGCTGATATTGAATATGTTAATTTGTAGTGCTGATATTGAATATGTTAATTTGTAACGTTGGTGTTGGCCGGACCGGGACGTACATCGCAGTGGACTACCAGCCCTTTAATATTTAATATGTTAATTTGTAGTGCTGATATTGAATATGTTAATTTGTAGTGCTGATATTGAATATGTTAATTTGTAGTGCTGATATTGAATATGTTAATTTGTAGCGCTGGCGTTGGCCGGACCGGCACGTACATCGCGGTGGACTATCAGCTGCAGCACATAAAGGAGCACACTGAGATTGATGTTTTTAGATTTGTGCTGGACATGCGCGCGCATAGACCACTCATGGTCCAAACAGAGGTTAGGTATTTTCACAACACACATTATTTCTTTCGTTTTCGTTTTATTTTCTTGTTGCACTTTCTTTTCTTTTTTCTTTCTTTTTTGACATTGTTTTTTTTTTTCTCCAGAAATGTTCTTTCATTTTGTTTTTTATTTTTTGTTTGTTTGGGTTTTTTTGTTTTTGTTTTTATTTATATCTTGTTTGTTTGGGGGATTTGTTTGTTGTTGGGATGTGTGTTTTTGTTGTTGTTGTGGTATTTGTTTTTGCTTGCTTGTTTGTTTTGTTTTGGTGGGGTCTTGTAGGTGATAACGTGGATCTTGCAAATTGAAACGCCTTTTATTTTGGTACACTGTTTATGAATATTTACAATATATTTGCTACAAGACTGTTATTTTATGGGACTGTTATTTTAATAAAAACAAAAAAAAATTCTTTAATACTATGAATAATGTTAATTAATACCTCCTGACACAAAATGTAAAAAACAACAAAGAACCAAGGCCAGTTAAAAAGCAGTTATGATGGTGCAGGAGTGTCCTATATATAGACGTTGGAAGCGGAGTCTTTATGTCCAGGCGGCTAGACTATGTTCCCAGGACAGTGTGCTTCAACCTTAATTGCACGTCAAAGACTTATGAGTTAGGAGTTTGTGAGTCAGCAAAGCATTGTCCCGCTTTTCATTTCTGAAGATTATACATCGTTTGGCACTCTCAGTCGAAAGGCGAATCTGTTCCTGTATAGGGTCTGGCCCTGAATACTTTTAACCTGCATGATGCACGGGGTAATGTTTCTAATAAATACTGTCTTCGTATCTGCAGAACCAGTATGTGTATATCCACGACTGCATCCGAGACGCAATGGAAGAAGGTGCCGGTGAGGAAACTACGTGGACAACGTATGTAAAATACGTAGCATTTAGGGTTTTCAAAATCAGGGGCAGATCTAAAATATGACCGACGGGAGGAGGGAGGCGTACTACTATTTATTTTACTGGCTTGAAACTATAAATTCCTTGGAAGTATGGGATGAGAGAATACGGCAGTGGCGTAGCGGGGGAGGGGGGGGGGGCACGGGGTCCATGCCCCCTCCCTCAATCAAACTGTTTTTTGTGGGTTTTTACTGTATTAAACTTTATAAAATTGTTCATACATTCGGTGTGGGCTCCCCCCACACACACCACCACTATAAAATCCTGTCTACACCAGCAGAATATGGTATTACATAACTGACCGTTAGATATCATTTATCTTACGAATTGTTTTAAAGCAGATTTATCCAGTGAAGTGAATACGTTTTTATAAAGATTAGTTGTACAAGATAAATAGTATTTAACGATTGTTTCTTACATATTCTTCAAAACCTTGTTTAATAGTTTAATAGTTGACATTTTTGCCATTGACATTTTGTCCTACATCCGTTAATAATAAAGATGTGGTTATAAGGGAATATTTTATGTGATTCCCTAATAACAGATTATTCAGGGCCACAGCAAATGTATTCATAATAGCAAATCATTGAAAATGTAAACAGATTTCCGCCATCTTGGATTGCAGTAAACACACACATGACGATGTTGGTAACGGGCGATCAAAGTTATAAAATAAGTCAAAACGTCGAAAAAAAATTCATGTACTGCATGAGTAATAAATTAAATATAATTACCTCACAAAAATAAATACTTGCAATAAAGACAACACTATTTTTCAATGATTAAATGCGGTATCGTTACTTTTTCACTTTGCCACTGAATAAAATGTAAAGTGGCAAGTAACATGAGTTCAGTATTTGGTACAAAGTTTTATTGAAGTATTTTATACCTGTTGCAAGTACTGATAGTCTTGCAATATTAAACCATAAATGTTTTATAGACGTTGATCGCACATGTGCTTTTCAACAATTGCATACGGCAATGGTGTAACGGAAGTGAGTGGCGATACCAATCTTCCGATGCGGTCTCTATTAATAGCCCTGTCCTCACACGTGGTTGGGCAGAGGACACCCGAGCTAGCAGCCAACCACTGGTGGTGAAGAAAGGAAAATTAACTAGCAAATTCTTTGATCAGAATTTTCTTTTTCTTTTATTTTTAGCACTCTGTCGACCTGTTTGAACTGTAGGCCTACCCAGAACGACAAACAAAGTCAGGCTCAGCCCCAGAATGGGAATGAGAATCCGGATCCGAACCAGAACGAACAACAGAACCCGAACCAGAACCCGAACCAGGACCAGGACCCTAGCCAGAGCCAGGACCCTAGCCAGAGCCAGAACCAGAACGAAAATCAGAACCAGAATCAAAATCAAAATCAGGATCAGAACAAAGACCAAAAACAAAATCTAAACCTAAATCTGAATCAGAATCAGAACCACACTTACAATCGTAATCAGAATAACCAGCACAACCTAATCCAAAAGAAGAACCAGCCACAGAACTTGAAGAAGAACTGGATCAGGCAGGAAGACGAGAGTCAGGTCTAGACGTCAGGTCTAGAAGTTAGGTCTAGACGTCAGGTCTAGAAGGTCTGGAATCCGTGACGAGTTCAGAAGTAGTGACATCTTTGCAAGACAAAGAGACTGTCGGTGAAGAATGGGACTCTTGGCTTGTGTTCATAAACCAGTGAATGCATGAATGCCAATTGACACTTTGTTTTTTTAAATATTATATTTACCGAGTCGACGTTTCTGCTGGTGAACTATTAAGTGCTTCATTAGAGCCTCCATTGCAATTTAAAAATTGCTGTCTATTAATACTAAACTGTTACATTAGTTTGATAGCAAACAGTCTTAACTATGATTAATTGGGCTTCCATCTTATTTTCGTGCTTATATCCAATTAATGTTCAAGCTCGCTGTCCTGGGCAAACACCTTATATATCTGGGCTGTCTGTCCAGGACCGTGGATTAGTGGTTAGTGAAAGAGAAGTCGGTATACCCCTACCCATTGAGTCGTTAAAATTCGCTCTGGGTAGCAGCCGGTACTGGGCTGTGAACCCAGTACCTACCAGCCTTAAGTCTGATGACTTAACAACGACACCACCGAGGCCGGTAAATGCAGGTTGTTACGGTGGTTGACTTATTAAAGTTGCACGTATTACATAACGTAAAATGTACACTGTATGTTTACATTCTTCTTCAAGTACAATAAACCGTTTTGTAAACATTATTAATAGCTAGCTTGACCTAACATGAGCTAAAGTTGTTTTGTGTTTGTTTGGAGGGTTTTTTAAATTATTTATTGCTTCGTAGCCATAATTCAATTATATATCAAGACGTGAGATATCACAATTATATTCCTGGTGGAATAAAATGAGCTTCCAGATTGATTAAATGTATACTAGTATGTCTTAGGCAATAATGTGTTGAGCCTTTTTTGTGGTTTAACTTCCGTGGAACCGTGCCTATAATGGTGGTGAATAAATAAACAGCATTGTTCATATCAGGGCTGTACTTAGGTGGGAGAAAGGGGGATTATTACTTCCCCATAAAAATATGAAAAAAGTGCGTTTTCTGTTTAAAAGTGCCTTTTTGTCTACCTGGAGATGAACTTCTACTGTTATGCCTCGATTCTTTTTGTACGGTCTCCCCCCTTATGTTAGTCTGGGTACTGCCCTGCATATGACATTCGATTTGTTAATTCATATAATGAATGACAAATGTATTTCTGTTCATACATTTGTTTACGTGATCTGATTAGCCTTTCTAACCGTTGTTTTTAAAATGTGTGTCATTATATGATGCCCGGCATGCCTTATTATGTAATATACATGTGGTATTGTATATTTAGTTTATAATAGAAGTTATTTTGTTATATTTATATTCATAGTAATGTTGCATGTTAATTTATTTCACTGTTAACAAGTCTACCTTTTAACCTAAGTTAATGTAACATATTAATTTTATTTTTATTTTTATTATGTACAGTATTTGTCCTTGTGGTTAGACACTTAAATGAGCTCCACCAAAGCTTCAAACTGGCACCTTCTTGCCAAATGTATTTATTAAATGTTGTAAAGATTGTACATTTATACCAATAAAAATAAAATTAAAATCAAATAATTTCATTCACTATTTTAATTATGGGATTCCAATCCTAAGAGCAGCGATGTGGTGAAGAACGCATTTGCACGTGACCATTTCTGTATATAGTTAGATTGACGGATGGCGCGTAACACAAGACTAAGTGAATGACCTAATTTAAAAAAAAAAAAAAAATGTGTACGAGATTCGGTTATCAATAACAAGTTGTGGTTGAAAACGTTCTCAGACATGAATGTAATCTCACAGTGATGTCACAAGTGATCTCACAAAATGTCATAGTGTGAGGTCACGGTAAAACTGTCAGCTGTAACTTGAAGCTGTAATCTCGCCACACCTTGTTACATGTTCTAATGTTATAATACAAACAAATATAGTTACAGTAATAACTTGTGTGTGTTAGAATAATATACAAGTCAGTCTCCGTGTTTTTAATACCGTATAAGGCGCGGGTGCAGGGGGAGGGTTTCGGGGCTCGAAATCCCTCCTTGTTAAAGCAGTTTCTTTTAACTCAGTATATATCGGGGTAGTATTCGACACCCACCCCCCACCCACCCACCCCCAACAGACTTCGATCGCCACAGTCTAGAACACCCCCCCCCCCCCACACACACACACACACACACACACAAATATACACATACACCGCTAAAGTTCCTGCACACGCATTTGCGTATAACATAAAACAACGGAAAAGCACCTCCTATGATAGTTAAATGAAGAATAATACATTTTGTGTAACTCAATTTAGTTATTATAGCCAAAGGATATGGATGATAAAAACTGTGTCCGAGATTACAGTTTTAACTATCCCCTTATATGTGTTGCATGTCTTGTTTGGTTTTGTAAATATTTATCAGTTTTGTTATATTTTTATTAAGATAATGTTATTAAAAATACATTAACGATAAAACTTGATTTTACTCCTTTTTTCATGCACTTTCTAACCTGCACAAACCATTTAATGACACGAGAGAGAGGGGGGGGGGGAGAACTCTAAATAATGTTATTTCCGAAGTTATATTCAACTGAGGTTCAAGCATGCTATTCTGGACACACACGTACACACAATTCAGCTATCTGGGGATATCTGAGTCGTACAAAGGCCTGCTTAGGGCTATGATCTACTTTCGGTAACCTTGACCTACCTTGATGACGTCACGGCCTTGTCACCTGACCATGACCCGGCCCTGACCTACTTAAACTGATCTACATAGACTGGCCCTGGCCTAGGTAGACTGGCCCCGTTCCGTGAGCTCTGTCGGTTGACTGCTCGCTTGAGGTGCTGGCGTCGCAGGATCGAACCAGCTCGGAGGATCCATTCAGCTGGTTGGGTTTTTCTCGTTCCAACCAGTGCACCACAACTGGACAAAGGCCTTGGTATGTGCTTTACTGTTTGTGGGAAGTGTAGGATCCCTTCCTCATCTACGTAGCCCAGAGTCGTCCTATAGAGGTCAGCGTTCCAATACTGTGACGTCATTAGGCCATGCCCTCACGTTTAGAGGTTATCCAAATAGAGATGCCACGTGACCTAGCTCATTTGCATATCGTGGTGCTCAACAGACACAAAATACCAAATACATTTGTAACAGCATTAGGTTTGTTCCCCAAAAGACGATAAACAGCTGCAGGCATTTTATTCAATATCATACACAATGTATTTTTGAAACCCTGAAACAACCAAAACAATAAATTAAAATACAATACAAATACAGTATATAGCATTACGATAAGACAATTGACATATAATAACATTTCATATACTGTTACAGATAGTTAAACATATATATTGAATCACATATGACTAATACATAGTTCCTACTATACAATACATTCACAATACGCATAACACAACATCATATGTTAATCATTTATACATATATACAATTCATAGTAATTCATCATTACAGCCATTACTAATGTTTAACATGCATGTACATTACATCAACATAAACATATACACATATAACAATACAGGTTGTAACACTTGGTCGGTAACTGACACACGCATTCAAAAATAGAGATCTAAATAAAATAATAAACCACACGAAGTATTTTACAGATACTATAATACATCATTATATAAATAATAGCATAAAATAAACTATCTCTTCTGAGATAATACAAACTGTGCAAACATCTTACTCTCAGTCAACTATTACACCATAATTAATTTAACGTTGAAACCCATTAGTATTTAGCTATAAGAAATCATTTAGATATTAGAACTTAATTTCTTTTACTTGATTACTTTAGATAAATATAGTTACAGAAGGGGAGTTATTTTACAAGAGCCCTCAGTATTTATGCCGAAGATTATGTAACTAGAAGCTGGACAGAAACACACACAAAAAAACAGAATACCAGCTTACAGTAGACCCAATCTTGAAAGTTTAGAATAAAGGTGCTTGTGCAAGATTCATGTTTGTGTTTTCATTCAACATGTTACTGGTAAACAAGCTGACTGAAATAGAGCACCTGGAATAAAGAAGCTGTATTAATGTTACAGTCTCTGGTTACCATTTTATAACATTATGTATAAATATTAAATACAAGCTCAAAAGCACTTTTTAAAAACTCGTGTGTCTTCGCTATGAACGGAGAACGTCAAAAGCAGACGCTCGATTCGTCGCCTGTGCCGACATTGCTCGGCAAACCACACACGACAGTTTGTTGTCAGTTTCAGTTAACACGTGCGTTTGCCGATTTCAAATTGTAGGGTTCGTCTCAAAAAATGAAATGAGAAATATTGCGCTGTACGAAGAACGTCCGGTTGAGGATACGGTACTAGAGTCTTTCGTTAAAACTGGTTTCGAGCAGTTATACCCGCTGTGGCTCGTCTAGGTATGATCAGAGATACGAGCTTATATAAAGTATATATTATTATAGCACGTTTAGTTCACTAGAAAACACAACAAAACACAATACACTTTGGAATCTGTATTAACCTACGCTGACAAATGTACTGCCGCAGTAGTTAATTAATAACAACAAAAATAACAACCCAGAACTGATCACTTAATTAGTTAATCTCTAGGTGTCTAGTTTACACAATATGCTAATCACTTCACCGTGACACAACACTCACACGTGTGATAATTGAGAAACGCTTCCAGGGGAACTTAATTAATAAAGGAATTACAGCTCTATTCTTAACTGGTTAATTTTTAATTAACCCGTAACTACTCATTCAGTAACCTTGTAACACAGAATTAATACTGGTACCTATCACAATAAAGACAATAACCTACAGTTTGCCTAGGTCCTCTAGGATGACTGGTTAAGCTTTTTATAATTATTTAGGACAGTGAGCCTACAGATTACTGCGTCAGATGACCGGCAGCACCGTCTAAATAATATTGGTATAATACAGTATTAAAATATTTAAAGTCACATCAATCACATCAAGGTTATACACAGAGCAGAAAATATAGATCGTTCAGTGGACGACGACCGTTCCCCTGGATACTTCCAAATGTTTCTCATCGATATATCTAAAATCCTAGCTATTTATTCAAAACTCTCAGAGACAGCGAATATCGCCTGGGGGTACAAGGCGGTACCTCACGTATCATGTGGATTTTCCACAGCCACCATGCCGGCATATTTTTCTCTGATCGTCAGACTGGCTGTCGCCATACCGCGAGCAATCCCCTGGCCATAAACAGCACTACCGGAGATATTACGTAACTACTAGCCACATGGCCTCCACACCTGCTCTGGGTGTGTATTAGACGACCGTCGCGCAAAGGTATCACGTAACAAGTTGCCTATCTGGGCTTAAGTGCAATTTGGAACTGCACACGGCCCCTAAAACAATTAATATCGCCACAGGCGAAAAGAAATTAAGAGCATGTACCGTCACAGTGTGTTTGAATTCACTGCTGTGTTCTCTATGTTTGAATACGCATGTCGATGTTTGCAAGGGTGTGGATTTGTATAATATTTTTTTTGTATTCAACACTTCTTTTCCATTTCTATCTGTTCTTCACGTATTTTTTCAAACTCCAATTTATCTTTGTCAAAGGCACGTCAAACTTTATAGCCAATACTCGAATTTTGCTTACAGTAGTAGTATTATCTGGATAGGGAATGGTGCCAGTTATCAGATCCAGTATAACCAAATTCGAAATATAGAAAATTCCACCTATAAAAAGAGTAAACTTAATCATTTAAGATGGCGTGTGTAAAAATAATGACGGTAAACTGTCAGGGACTAGGAGATCCTAAAAAACGTCAAGACGTACTTAATTACTTAAAATGTAAAAATTATAATATTTATTGTCTGCAAGATACCCACTTCAGAGTAGAACTAGAACCATATATAAAAACATAATGGGATATAAATGTGTGTTTAATTCTTACGTTGGAAATGCATGAGGAGTAGCCATTATGTTTAATAATAACTTTGAATACGAAATACACAAAATAGAAAAAGACAATTCGGGCAACTTCATATTGATAGATATCACTACAGAAGTAGAGAGAATTATTCTTACGACCTTATACGGACCAAATAGAGATAATCCTAAATTTTATGAAAATATTTTTAACAATTTAGAAGACTTCCAAACTGATAAATATATAGTTTGCGGAGATTTTAATTTAGTACTGAATCAGAATTTAGATACCAAACACTATAAATATATTAATAATCCTAATTCACGTAATACAATTATAGAAACGGCAGAAATGTTAGATTTAAAAGATCCGTTTAGAGAATTTTATCCACATTTAAAACGATATACATGGAGGAAGAAAAATCCAGCAAAACAAGCCAGACTAGACTTCTTTTTACTTTCAAATAATTTAATACCATACGTACAAAAAATTGTAATCGAAAATAGTTACCGATCTGACCATTCTGGTGTAGTTGCCCACTTGAAAATAAATGAGGTTGAAAAAGGAAGTGGACTTTGGAAATTTAACAACGCATTGTTAAGAGATAAAGAATATGTAAAAGTTATTAAAAATACAATTGAAAATGTTAAAACGCAATACGCAGTTCCTGTCTATTTAAGAGAAAGTATAAGTACAATACCCAATGAGGCGATACAATTCGTAATAAATTACCAACTTTTTTTTATGAAACTTTATTAATGGAAATAAGAGGCAAAACGATTTCATATTCTGCTTACAGAAAAAAGAAACAAAATGAATTAGAAAAACAAATATGTGATGAAATTAGAATATTAGAATGCAACGAAGAAATGACTCATATAAATATAATAGAAGAAAAAAAACTACAACTAGAGAAATTAAGAGAAGAAAAATTAAAGGGACATTATACAAGATCAAGAGCGAAATGGGTTGAAGAGGGAGAAAAGCCAACGAAATACTTCTGCAATATGGAATCAAGACATTATTACAGCAAGTTAGTATCAAGACTAGAGTTAGAAAATGGTGTAGAAATAACAGATCAGAAACAAATTCTTTTAGAAACCCAAACATTTTATAAAAAAAACTGTACTCTGCGCCCTCAAGTGAAGTAAGTGACGAGATTATAGATTAATTAAATGGACTTAATTATAATAAGCTAACTAACGAGGAAGTAAATGCATTGGAAGGAGAAATAAAATATTCAGAAGTGCTATCATTTTTTTTAAATATGAAAAATGAAAAAAGCCCTGGGTCTGATGGATTCACTGCTGAATTCTTCAAGTTCTTTTGGATTGATTTAGATTATTTTATCATTAGATCAATAAATTATAGTTATATTGTCAAAGAAATGTCTGAAGTCCAAAAGCTGGGTATTATTACCTGTATTCCCAAACCAAATAAACCAAAACAGTTTTTAAAAAATTGGAGGCTTTTAACATTGCTTAACTGTACTTATAAACTAGCTTCAGGCTGCATTGCCAATAGAATAAAAACAGTGCTAGATAAAATAATTAGCAACGATCAAACTGGTTTCATTAAAGGTAGATATATTGGTGAAAACATTCGATTAATATATAATATCATGCAATACACGGACGTCCTCGATATACCTGGCCCCGTGCTTATAAACCTTAAAGTTTAGACTTTAATAAAGCCCAGACTTTAACGTCATGGCAACGCCATTCAAATAGCATTACGTTAAAGTCTGGACTGTATTAAAGTCTAGACTTTAAGTTTTATAAGCACGAGCCTAGGTCTCCTGCTTTTGGTAGATTTTGAAAAAGCTTTCGACTCTGTATCATGGGC
Source organism: Gigantopelta aegis (assembly GCF_016097555.1). Classification (NCBI taxonomy): domain Eukaryota; kingdom Metazoa; phylum Mollusca; class Gastropoda; order Neomphalida; family Peltospiridae; genus Gigantopelta; species Gigantopelta aegis. The sequence continues at coordinate 20,738,205 of NC_054702.1, forward strand.
ATTTATTGAAAAATCATTAGACATTTTTAATTTCAAAGCCTCAATTAAAAACTGGATTAAAACTCTGTATAATAATTCAATGTCGAGGGTGATTCAAAATGGCTTTCTGTCAGAGACATTTAAATTAGAAAGAGGATGTAGACAAGGTGATCCACTTTCTCCTTATATTTTTATTATTTGCGCTGAAATTCTAGCTATATTAATAAAAAAATAACGAAAACATAAATGGAATAACAATCGATGGTGAACAATATTTAATATCCCAATACGCAGACGATACAACTTTTATATTGGATGGAACTCCTGGGTCTCTGTTTAATACTTTAACAATATTAGAATATTATGCCACAGTATCTGGATTAAAAATAAATTATACAAAATCAAAAGCTATATGGATAGGCAGTAAAAAACAACTCAAAAGATGTTTATCACCATTCAAGATGGAAATTGGAATGGAATACAACAGAATTTAAGATGCTCGGAATAACGTCTACAGTAAATTTACAATTAATTGTTAAAGCGAATTACCCCACAAAAATTAATGAAATTAAACTATTGATAAAACTATGGTCAATAAGGAAGTTAACTGTCTTAGGAAGAATAACCGTATTAAAAACACTAATAATACCTAAAATTACATATTTACTAATTTCACTACCAAACCCATCCAAAAAAGAAGTTGACAATTTGAATAGATTATTTCATAAATTCATTTGGCAAAATAAACCCGATAAAATAAAGCGAGTCTTATTAGCTCAAGAATTCAAAGATGGTGGATTACAAATGTTAAATATATATAATTTCATGATGGCTTTAAAAGCTTCATGGCTCAGGAGACTATTTTTAGGTAACTCAAAATGGATTAAACTGTTTGAATCTACTACTAACTTATCCAATAGAGACCTTGTAATAAATGGAGATTATTATTTGAATATAAAAAGAAAGAAATTAAAAAACATGTTTTGGAAAGATGTCTTATACAGTTGGGAGTTAATTCAATAAAAACTAATTTTGGAAAAAATAGAAGACATTTTAAGCTCAAATATTTGGTACAACAGCAATATAACAATAAATACAAAACCATTCTGTTATAAAAATTATTTAGAAAAGGGAATAATATTTATAAACGATCTACTTGATGAAGATGGAAATTTCTTTACATTTGAGAAATTAAAAAGTGTATATAACGTAAATTCACACTTTTTAGAATATTCATCGCTTATAAACAGCATTAAGGCATTTATAAATAAAGCAGACAACGTTAGAAATGGCCACTTTACATTGCTAACTAATCCTGTATTTCCGGTAAAATTTAATATTATTCTTAAAGACATGTATAAACTATTAAATCACGAAATTATTACACCAACATCGCAAATAAGATGTAGAAACCAAGGTTTTGCGTTTGACTCAAAAGAATGGGGAAACTATTATAGAGTGCCTTTTATAAGTCTCAAAGATACAACTTTGATATGGTTTCAATACAGAATTATACACCAGATACTAACAACTAATACTTTTTTACATAAAATTAAATACATAGATACTAATGAATGTACGTTCTGTGGCAGTTCACCAGAAACATTAACACATTTATTTTACTATTGTAATAAAGTGACTGATCTGTGGCATGCTGTTGTAAATTGGATTTTAAACAAAATAGGAATTCGAATAAAATTAAATAAAACAATTATTTTATTTGGACAAATAGGCGATATAAAAGACATATTTATAAACTGGCTGTTAATAAACATTAAATATTATATATACAAGACAAAAATGGAAAAAAATGAAATAAATATAATAGCTGCTCAAAACTTTTTAAAAAATAAATACGAAATAGAAAAATATATTATTTTTAAAAACTGTAAATATGAAGAGTATAATACAATCTGGGCACCATGGAAACGACTCTTCAGTCAAGAAAGTAATTTGATGGAAGATAATAGAAACAATTATCAAGCGAGCGCTTGACGTGAATTTTGACATTATCACTTATCACTATAATTACCTACTATAACTTCTCTTTTTAACATTCTTTCTTTCTAAACTTATATATTTATTTTATGTCCCCATTACATCAACCAGCCTATTTAAATATATTTCTATTAACTAGTCATTTATAATACTACTATCTACATGTACATATGCATTAATATTAAATATATCACCATGTACATTATTTGTATAAGTATTACGATTACTATAATCAGCATACTACCACAAAGTGTATGTACTTCCAGTATTTAGCGTGTATAATCTAATTCATATTCTGTGAGGCGATGAATCAGGGCATCCCAACCCTGGCATCGTCAAAATGACCTGGGGACAATAAAATAAAAAAATAAAAAGTTTAGTTTGTATACTAGTAACACATTGTATAATATATTTTTTTAATAAAATATACTAAAGTAGACAATGAACGTTTTCACTTCTTAATTTTACGCGTGTTAAAATCAACAAATTCAAATAAATATTATTTCGTTTGGAAAGGGCTAAGTTGGTTTATTTGTTTAACGACATCAATGTTAGAGCATATTGATTTAAGAGGAAACGGGTGCATGTTCAGGGGTCAAAACCCTTACCTTCCCAAGCTAAAACAAACTGAAATATATTTTCTGGGGAAGCATGGCCTCATATAAACTTCGCTCAACACAGTCTATAAACCCCAACTCCGCTGAAATCCCTGCACACGCGCCTTGGAAACCCGCTACATTTTTTTTAGCAAGGGATCGTTTATATGTACCATCCCACAGACAGGATATCATATACCATGGCCTTTTATATACAGGTCATGGCGCACTGGCACTGGCTGGACAAGCCCGTCGATGGGGATCGATCCTAGACTGACCTGCGCAAATCACGTAAAGTCCCAGTTCTACTGGCGTTCCGCTAAATGAAGAAAAATAAAGCTGGCCATTGCGTTTGTAGTTGACCTAGATCTATAATGTAGATAAGCGAGCATTGCGAAACTATAGTGATGTACCAAACAGAACTGGATCATCTATTCTAAATGCTTAAATAATAAAAAAATATTCCAGGGACTGCAGCTTTAAAAGTAAATGACTAAATTAAAGGAGCACTATCATTTTCAGAATTACCTAGAAGAGACATTGGATTAATTAGGTATAGTAAAACATAACATATAATGATTACTTGTAAATAAAAATAATTTAATTAGTTACAGGAAACATATTATAAACATAAAATACAATTATATACAGATAAAACTCGATATTGCCACATACTTCCCCTCCTGAAGCAATGACGTCCTCGTCATTTACCTGCACTATCGAAGATAGAAAGAATTGCTAACTGTTTAATAAGTCTAAATCTGTCAATAAAATCGGGGTTAACATTATGGGACATGACATAATTACCAGACTCCATCCACTGCGGTTTCCTGTGAAGAACGATGTTGGAGAGGTAGCGGTGGAGGCTGTGGTGGAAGTCTGACTGGAGATACTGGAAGAGATTTTCCTTCAGAAGAGTACCTCTGGAACATTAACATCAGGTTCGGTTTCTATACCTTCAACGTCTTCCAAGTTGTCAGGCACATGGTCGTCGACACCAGAAACATCACCCTCTGCCTCAACAGATGGCTGATCGTCATCAGCATCCGGCAAGACAGATACATCCTCATCTACAGCGTCTTCAGCCATGATTGTGGCATCATCCGCAACGGTAGACAGCACTACGTCCAGAACGTCCTGCTCAGACTCTCTCTCCTCAATGTTTATTTATGTTGAACTTCTGGTTGTGGTTTTCTCATCCTAGGTTTCGGTGTTGGCTGGCTCTTCACATCAGTTGTAATGGCTCCGATAGACAAGAGATGGTTCCTATGAAGAGTTCTCTTATTTCCTACCCCATCGTCTCTTTGCACTACAAACACAGGAATGGCCTTGTTTTGCAGCAAAAGAACAACGTAAGGAAACTCTTCCCGGTGGTCCGCCAACTTGTATTTACCATCGAAAGCCAGAACCTTCTTGCAGAGCAGCACCTCTGACCTTCAAGTCATATCCATACTTTTGCCGCTGTGGAGACACCTTAGAAGTCTTTGCTGCAACTTCATATGACTTGTATCTTTTCCTTTAAGGACTTGGTATACGACAGCAGAGACTCGTGTTGTCTATTCGTCTCAATCCCAAAAGCTAAGTCTATGGGCAACCTGGGTTCACGACCAAACATGAGAAAGAAAGGAGACTGGTTAGTTGTCTCATGTCTTATACAATTATAAGCAGGAACAAGCGATGCAACAAACCTTTTTCCAGTCTTTCTTCTGGTCAGGCTGAAGAGTACCCAGCAGGTCAAACAATGTGCGGTTAAAACGCTCGCACATGCTGGTAGGACGTCGTCCGGCTCTTCTCCACTTCAAGGGAAAAGAAGAAAATGTTTTATTTAACGACGCACTCAACACATTTTATTTACGGTTATATGGCATCAGACATCAGAGGAAACCCGCTGTCGCCACTTCGTGGGCTACTCTTTTCGATTAGAAGCAAGGGATCTTTTATATGCACCATCCCATCTGAAACAACGTGACCTAAGAATTTGATTCTTGTCTTGAAGAACGAACACTTCTTCGGGGTCAGCTTCATTCCCATTTCTCTGATCCTCTTATACACCTTTCAAGTGTTTCAAGATGTTCTTCATATCTATCTGAAAACACAATTATATCATCAATTAAAACAATTTTCAGGTGAAGATCTTCGAAGCACTCGTTCGTCAACCTTTGATAATTAGCAATAATTTGAAAATATATTTTGGAACAGTGAAATAATGTTTTTTTACCTCCCTTTGTCAAGGCTTCCTCATCGAACTCAATCTTACAAAGAAGAGCTTCAGATTCAATATCAGAAACTGACACTTTATCTGGACTCTTCTCCACTGTTACTGCCTGAAATTCACATAAAAGAGTTCGAGGTGGAATACTTATGGTGCGAGTCGTATAGTCAGATATATGAACATCAACATACATTTTACCTTGACAGCTGTGATTGGCAATTGTAGGAACTATGTCAATGTCATCTGGTATAACAGAACCTTTGGTAGGTTGAATCAAGACACATGTAGACCTATAAATAACTGGCTTGTCTACATACCTTTGAACAACTACCTCACTGTTAGCGGGAATCAACAGGCGTTTTGATGTCGCACTTCTTACCTTGCCTAAAGCAAAATGTTGTTTGGATAATTCCTTATCCTTCAACAGCATGCAACGAAAAGCCAGATACCATGGTATATAGGTATCTGCTTCCTGAAGAAAATGACAACCATGTTTTGATTTATACTTACTTACAAATGAATCCTGACAGCTGACAAAACATTAGTTCCCAGAAGAAGTGGCACCTGAGAGTTATAAGAATTATCAGGGACAACTAATAAAAGACAGAGCTGTTTCCCAGAAGAACTAGCTCCTGTTGCATCTAGTTCTACCTCAATATAACCATGGTATGGTAACTGATGTCCATCCGCACATACTATTTTAAAATAACATCAAGCGGATTCATCAATATATTAGATAAGTGGTTCTTGTAAAACATTTCTGCAACAGTAGATACTGTTCAGCCAGGGTCCAACAAAGCTTTAGTGGAAATATTATTGATAATAACATCAATTTCATTTGGACTTGCCACTAAATGTGTACTATCCTGTTGCAAACAGTTCATAGGGCATCTCAGTCTGGAATCTACGAGTAGCCCCTCCCCATAGATTGATTCCTTGATTCCTGTTTAAAGCATGTCGTCGATAATTGTCAAGTCTTACCCGACATCCGTATTTGAGATGACCTACTTGTCCACATCTGAAGCAAACGGGTTCATCCCTGTGTTGATACCGTTCATTCAACTGCTGTGGTTGTTGTGGAAGTATATCACCTCGTCGTGGTTGCTGAGGTCCGTGTTGTCCATGGCTATCCTGCTGGGTTCGTGATGGTATCGTAGATTCGTTTCTGGACCTCTTACAAAGGTAGTATACCGTATCAGCATGAAGAGTAACAATTACACGTAATAATTTGTAATTAGGTATACGCTGAAACAAAATTATGAGTCAAATATTTATTTCTTGGGAAACAACATCAACAAAACAGGAACGTGCACTGAAAATAAATGCATGTAACATTCATCGTGAAAGTATCAGTACTGTGCAAACAACCTAGCTAGAAAGAGAAGAATGAAATAAAGAACTAAGAGAATAAGAAATGTCAACCAGGAACCATAATCAACAACTGAACTACCTGTACTGTATGACACAATCCCAATTAAATCAATATAATTAATATAATATAATATTAATATAATATAATATAATATAATATAATATAATATAATATATTTATGTATGTATGTGTGTATGTATGTATGTGTGTATGTATGTATGTATGTATGTATGTATGTATGTATGTATATATGTATATATAATTTCTTTAATTGTCTAAACGCTTAGTTTAATATTTAACTAATTTATCATTACTCCATTTGAACAGTCAAACATTCAGTTTGCACAAACGTATCAGTGGAAACAAGCTACATCACATCATTTATACGAAGTAATAAAATGTTTCTTTTTCTAGCACTTGAAAATAAATGAAATTAAATATATACCACACAAATGAAAAACAAATCAAAAAGTATAAAACAAATTAGAAAAATATATACTAAAAGAGGGGAAAAGAGAAACAAAAAATGAAACAAATAAATAAACAAATAATACATATCAAAAGAAAATCACAGAGACGAAAAAACAAGAACTGGAAAAGAAAACAAATCAAAGGAATGTACCGGTACCTACAACATAATATATGTATACATATATATACATAGAGGTTATTACCAGAGTGTTTTTCGGTAGGCCTATCGTCAATATCATATATTAGGAATGAAAATTGTATTATGCGAGCCTCTGGCGAGCATAATACATTATTTTTATTCCTAATATATGATATTGACGATACCGAAATACACGAGGGTAATAATCTCTTTATCATATAAGCTCAAGCTTAATACAACGTTTTTTTGTAAACTGTACACGCAACTTTAATTCCAGTCTGCCATTACCAGATATTCAAATAACGTAAGAATATGTGGCGTGCTGTATTTTTGAATGGAAATGACGTCAAACTCGAACGACGTCATTTTGGATGTCCTTACATCAAAATAAAGTTATGCCTAACGTTTTTTGTTTTCTGAACGCTGGACAGCTTTCAGTGTCAAATTGCCATTGAAATGTTTTTATTTGATGACTATGAATGCATACGTCAATCATGGAGTGTCACCCAAGTACGTTTGCTTAAATGTCAATAAACCTAGTGCCGAGACCTCGACTAATTTACATCTAATTTGCAAAGTTATCAAATTCTTAAAGTATGTGATCTGAAAAATATCACATACTTTGATTGCACTGAAAATGTAAGATATTATATATATATATATATATATATATATATATATATATATATATATATATATATATATATATATATATTTATTTATACAAACACACACGCACGCAGACAAACAGTTGAGGGGTTGGCAATCTTTCCTGGGGGGGGGGGGATCTCTTCAACGCTGTCAGTCACTCCACGTCTAGTGTGAGGATATCACGCCATTGTCCCTACGTCGGGTCCAAATGTAACAACATTAGGTTTGTTCCTCAAAAGACGACAAACAGCTGCAGGTTCAGGGCAATAACATTGTATTCAACATTATACACAAAATATTTTTTAAAGCCTGAAACAATAAAACAATAAATTAAAATACAATAAGAATACAGTGCATGACATTGCAATAGGAAATACATGTATATGACAATTGACATCATATATGACATTTCATATACTGTCGCAGATAGTTAAACATATATATCAAATCATATATGACAAATATATGGTTCCTACTAAACAATACATTCACAATACACGACATCACATGTTAATCATTCATACAAGTATACAATCCATAGTAATACACCATTACATTCATTACTAATGTTTAACATTCGTGTACATTATATCATCATAATAATATACACATAACAATGCAGTCATGTACCAACCAAATGTGTGCAACTAAAGTTGTAACACATGACCGTTAACGGACACACGCAGTCAAAACATAGAGATCTAAATAAAATAATAAACCACACGAAGTATTTTACAGAGACTATAATACAACATTATATAAATAATAGCATAAAATAAACCATCTCTTCTGAGATAATACAAACTGTGCAAACATCTTACTCTCAGTTAACTATTACACCATAATTAATTTAACGTTAAAACCCATTAGTATTTAGTTATAAGAAATCATAATATTAATTACATTACCATTTAGACATTAGAACTTAATTTAATATACTTCATCTGTTACTTAATTACTTTAGATAAATATAGTTACAGAAGAGTTATTTTACGTATTAATACATTATATTATAAAATGTATCGACTTAATCCATAAACAGTAATTTACATTAAATTTTAGTACCTGCCCGTAAACAAATACACTAAATAAAAAACATGAATACTACAAATATTCAATACAAATAAGCAGCCCATACACGATCAATTTAATTGACAATAATATTGATACAATATTATTGATGAATATTTATTGGCCACCAACGATGCAATTATTTACACAATATTTTAAGTCATTTGTTCTCTAGCCATTGCTCTTAGCTATTGCCTTTGCTTTTGATAAGCGAAAACATAAAAACAAATTACATGTTCCAATGGTTTCTGCAGAGAAAAACGTTTGACCATGTTGAACTGCTAAAGGAACTTAGAACAAATGAGCAAGGCGTATTATTGAAATTTTCTTCGTATGGATGAAATAGCAAATTATTATTAAATAATTAACATTTTATTCATAAAATACTAATTTGTCTAATTTTGCATTAATGATGACATCAATAGGTAAATATGAGAAAATGCTTTTGGAAAAGAAAATGCTAGTAAATATTGCAAGAAAACATAATTCAAAGTATATATTTTAATAAAAAAATAAAAGAAACAAAGCAGACAGTGGATTGATAATTTTATTAATGCTATATTTAAAAAGAAGAAGAAATTTTCTCTCCTCTTCTTTTTCCTGCCTGGACATGTTTATCCTTAGATGACTGGCTTCAGAATGAAATAGTGTGCAATAATTTGACAAAGTGCCATCAACGACACACTACTATTGAGAAACCTTCAATAAATATCTACCGATGTTTGATTATGTCAATATATTGTGTCAATCAAAAACTTGCTTAAATATCACACACTAATGATCAATAATATTGTTAATTTTTATAATTTACAATATTATTGTCAATAAAACTGATCGTGTATGGGCTGTTTTGAATCCAATATCACCCCAATAGCGACAATATCATTTCCAGGTATAATTTCCGCTGGCACCTCTTAACAATATTTGGGTTAGGGTTAGTGACAGTGCCAAAGTAAAGTCCTTCCAAACGGGAATATATTTTTAAAAAATAAAACAAAGCGTTAATAAGCCAAAAATAAAGTTTAAAGTCCGATCTATATGTCCACGTGGGTGGCCTCGTTAAGACCGTTACGGTGCTCAGTTTGTAGGGACGAGAAAACCCCTAGAGTTACAGTCATTAGCTGTGAAAGGTGTAGTGCTGTGCTGTGCTGAAATACAGATCTTGAGAAGCCGGATCCGTCTGAATGAAAGAGTATCAGACTAGGGTATAGTCCAGTCGTCATGGTTTGTACAATGGTGCGGACGGGCCCGGCTCTGGAGGATATGAGATGGTATCAATATAAAACAAAGTAAAGTCTAGAAAAGAGTACTAGATGCCGACCCCGCTTCTTATTTCTTCTTAGAGTGGGACGGTCAATCGTCCAGTGCTGCTTGGACAGGCTCGGACATGTAGACACTAAACGCGAACAACCGTGGTGTTCTGCAGAATGGCCATCATACAAGTCACGGGAAAATGTCGACAAAAGTCAGCCGGAAAAATGACGTGGAGGCAAGGAATCTCGCTAAAAAAAAAGAATCCAACCTGGTGGCGCAGGCTGTCGAAACGAGAAACGTCCCAGCATTCAATCAGTCATGATGGCCGCATACATCCCAGTAAAAAGACTTCCATTTCGTTGAAAAACAAAACAAAATGGAAGATTCCCAAGTCAGCACACGAAAGCACGTGCAGTGTACACAGGCGAAATAAACAGGTCTTGCCGCGTTGAGCTCAAGGCTAGGAATGACAAGCTGAGAACAAGAGTAAGTAAGAGTGATTAACGTGCATGTCACGGGGTTCCTATAATACCCGTAACTGAATGAAACACGATTATCCAAATATCTCTCCTAACTGTATATCTATTAGATCTCTCTGTAACAGGCAGTTATACCCGCTGGCTCGTCTAGGTATGATCAGAGATAAGATCTTATATAAAGTATATATTATTATAGAACGTTTAGTTCACTAGAAAACACAACAAAAACACAATACACTTTGGAATCTGTATTAACCTACGCTGACAAATGTACTGCCGCAGTAGTTAATTAACAACAACAAATAATAACAACCCAGAACTGATCACTTAATTAGTTAATCTCTAGGTGTCTAGTTTACACAATATGCTAATCGCTTCACCGTGACACAACACCCACACGTGTGATAATTGAGAAACGCTTCCAGGAGAACTTAATTAATAAAGGAATTACAAATCAATTCCTAACTGGTTAATTTTTAATTAACCCTTAATACTCATTCAGTAACGTGTGATAATTGAGAAACGCTGCCAGGGGAACTTAATTAATAAAGGAATTACAACTCTATTCCTAACTGGTTAATTTTTAATTAACCCTTAACTACTCATTCAGTAACGTGTGATAATTGAGAAACGCTGCCAGGGGAACTTAATTAATAAAGGAATTACAACTCTATGCCTAACTGGTTAATTTTTAATTAACCCTTAACTACTCATTCAGTAACCTTGTAACACAGAATTAATACTGGTACCTATCACAATAAAGACAATAACCTACAGTTTACCTAGGTCCTCTAGGATGACTGGCTAAGCTTTAATAATTATTTAGACAGTGAGCCTACAGATTACTGCGTCAGATGACCGGCAGCACCGTCTAAATAATATTGGTATATTACAATATTAAAATATTTAAAGTCACATCAATCACATCAAGGTTATACACAGAGCAGAAAAATATATTTACCACGCCCGGACTAATCTTATATATTTCGTTCAATGGACGACGTCCGTTTCCCCTGCAGCCTTCCTATGTTTCTGCCCGATATCTCTAAAACCCTAGCTATTTATTAAAAAAATCCGAATATCGCCTGGGGGTACAAGGAGGTACCTCACGTATCAAGTGAATTTCCACAGTGATCAAGACGGCATATCTTTCTCTGATCGTCAGACTTAATGACGCCTAGTCGCCAATTCACGGTTGTAGAGACCGCACTCGAGGAGGTATTACGTAACTACTGGCCACCTGGCCTCCACACCTGCGCTGTGTGTGTATTAGAAAAGCTCGACGACCGTCGCGCAAAGGTATCACGTAACAAGTTGCCCATCTGAGCTTAAGTGCATATTGGAACTGCACACGGCCCTCTAAAACAATTAATATCGCCACAGGCGAAAACAAATTAAGAGCATGTTCCGTCACACACCCCCACCTCAAAAAGGATATTTCCTCTACTCTAGGAATAGAGAAATGTACTACATTAAAACAAACGTGCGTTAACCGACGCATCCGGGCATTTATAACACATGTAATAATAAGGTGACTACCAGTAATCATACTGAGTCTCTGAGTCCCTGGTATATAAATAAAATATATAAAAACAAAACAGAAATCAAGAATGTCAACACATTATCACAACGTTCAACTTCGGGACAGGGCATCAGCGATTACATTGGATGTGCCCTTGATATGTTCAATGGTAATTGGGTATTCTTGCAGAAGAAGACTCCATCTCAAAACTCTCCGGTTGGTGGCTTTCATTCTGTGAATGAAGGTAAGCGGATTATGATCAGTAAAGACCACCACTTGATGCACTGCCGATTTCACGTAGATCTGAAAATGCTTCAGAGCTTGTACCATGGCCAAAGCTTCCTTCTCTATAGTGGAATAGTTCACCTGGTGTTTGTCAAACTTTTTGGAGAAGAAACTTACAGGATGCTCCCACGTCACTGGCATCCACAGCTAGCTTGAACGGCATTCGGTAGTCTGGTGCTGCCATCACGGGAGACGAGTAGCGCATCTCCTTGAGACGGTTGAATGACTTCTCGCATTCACCTGACCACTGGAACTTCGTTTCTTTCTTTTTCAGTGTCGCACGTTTTCCAGGTTTTCTCCGATAGGCATGCTGTCGAATCGGTGTAGCGTTGGGTTCCAAGCGCACATCCTGGCTTAAGGTATTGGTTACCGTTGGAAGGTCCTGACAAATGGAAACATTGTCTTGTATCAGCGTAGTCAACTTTTCTCGCTGGGGGTTCAAGTCTGCTAGAATCTGGCTGTTGGTTAATTTTCTCTCTGCAGTCTTGACGTCATCACAGGAAATTGAGTCACTCTCAATTTGGACAGGTAGCACTGGAACTATCGGCAGTCTGTCAAAATAACCTTTTAGCAAATTGATGTGACAATACCTACTTTTCCTAACCCTATCAGGAGTGTTTATCACATACCCTGTCTCATTAACCCGTTTGTGCACAACATAGGGCCCGAAATACCTGTTCTGCAATGAACCCCGTTTAATGGGAAGGTACAGCAGCACCTTATCCCCTGGTTTCAATTCCCGACTCCTAGCCTTCCTATCAAACACTGATTTTATTTTGCTCTGAGCACTGCTCAGTTGCTTCCTAGCTAGTTCGGTTGCCTGCCACCTCCTATCTCTAACTCTCTTATTCATTAATACTCCCTCAGTTAACAATGTAGTGCGAACTGCCAACAAATTTGGATCAGCCCCCTGCTCTAGGATTAACTCCTGTCTATTACAAGGTGAGTCCCCTCTATCAAACACAACTGGTTCAATTCCCCTCTGCGGGAGATCAACAGGTTCTACCACATTTAATTCCTCAGCTGACTTATCTACCATTTTACTGATAACCTCGTCCACTCCAATTTCATGGCTCACACACGTATCAGACAAATCACAAATATACTCTGCGTCTTGTGTTACCTTTCTGGCCATAGCCCTAGTCTTTACACACGCAGGATATCTAAGCTCATCAACCTCACTCTCTTCTATGGGTAAAGGGCTGTCTTCAATTAACAATTGGTCACATTGCGGCTGACAACATTGACTAGTCAAATCATTACCCAACAAAACTCCTATGTTTTCAACAGGCAAGTCCTTTACAACACCCATAATGACTGGACCCGTCACAAACTTCGAACACAAGAAAACCTTATGTAACCGGACAACCATTTTTTCTCCAGTAACTGGGGTTAAGGCCAAACTACGTCCTGTATCTGAATTTTCAATACCAGCTAAACACTTTGACGTTATAAGCGACAGGTTACACCCAGTATCTCGATAGATTGATATTGCCTTAGGACTCAATTCTTGTTTCACATCACAAACCATACCAGTGGACACATACGGGTTTACTTTCTCTGCCATGGGACTAACCATTAACTCTTTCGCTAACGGAGCTGACCTCACTAAACCGACCACTTGCGCATTATCGCGTTTCCTTTTAAAACAGTCCCCGACAAGGTGGTTATCCTTTTTACAGTAACTGCAATGTGGACGAAAAGTTCGTGCATTGGCTGATAATGCAGGCCTATCCTTACTTTTCCCACCAGGTGCATTCCTTGCCTGACTAGCTGACCAACTAGATGACTCTCCCCGATAGTTACTTTCCCGGGAAAAACCTGGCTGAAATGTCTTCTTATCACCCTGCTGTATAGAGCTACCCTGTACTGCCTGAGCTTTGTGTATTAACACGTAGTCATCTGCCACTATGCCTGCCTCCTCTATCCTTTTGACATCACGATCCTCTAAATGAATACGTAAGCTAACTGCTAATCCATTTTTAATGTCCTGTAAGATCAATAACTCCCGTAACTCGGTATATGACTCTACCTGATGAGACACCACCCATTTATAACCCTTAACTACTCATTCAGTAACGTGTGATAATTGAGAAACGCTGCCAGGGGAACTTAATTAATAAAGGAATTACAACTCTATTCCTAACTGGTTAATTTTTAATTAACCCTTAACTACTTTTTCAGTAACCTTGTAACACAGAATTAATACAGGTACCTATCACAATAAAGACAATAACCTACAGTTTACCTAGGTCCTCTAGGATGACTGGCTAAGCTTTAATAATTATTTAGACAGTGAGCCTACAGATTACTGCGTCAGATGACCGGCAGCACCGTCTAAATAATATTGGTATATTACAGTATTAAAATATTTAAAGTCACATCAATCACATCAAGGTTATACACAGAGCAGAAAAATATATTTACCACGCCCGGACTGAACTTATATATTTCGTTCAGTGGACGACGTCCGTTTCCCCTGCAGCCTTCCTATGTTTCTCCCCGATATCTCTAAAACCCTAGCTATTTATTTTTAAAATCCGAATATCGCCTGGGGGTACAAGGTGGTACCTCACGTATCAAGTGAATTTCCACAGCGACCAAGACGGCATATCTTTCTCTGATCGTCAGACTTAATGACGCCTAGTCGCCAATTCACGGTTGTAAAAACCGCACTCGAGGAGGTATTACGTAACTACTGGTCACCTGGCCTCCACATCTGCGCTGTGTGTATATTAGAAAAGCTCGACGACCGTCGCGCAAAGGTATCACGTAACAAGTTGCCCATCTGGGTTTAAGTGCATATTGGAACTGCACACGGCCCTCTAAAACAATTAATATCGCCACAGGCGAAAACAAATTAAGAGCATGTTCCGTCACAGTGCACATTCAGAAAAAGCTGTTGTAACGCACGCCTGTCCTGAGCACAGGTGTTGAAATTTTATATAACTAGAAGCTGGACAGAAACACAAAGACAGAATGCTAGCTTACAGCAGACCCAAGTTTGAAAGACTAGTTTAGAACAAAGGACAGAATGCAAGTGCTATTGTTAGGTGCTTGTGCAATTTTAACCAACATATCACTTGTTAACAAGCTGACTGAAAGAGAGCACCTGGCATAAAGAAGCTGTATTAAAAGTAAATTATTAAATTAAAGGAGCACTATCATTTTCAAGTTTAAGTTCTTTATTTGCCTTAAGTTAAAAAAAAAAATTATCAGCATAAATACATACATATATAATCACAATATATATATACAAATATACAAATACATGTGGAGAGTGATTTAATGGTAAAATTAACATAGTATACTGGTAATAGTGGTCGGATGTACATATATATGTGCACTATAAACATTATCGTGGTATAGTAATAATTCTAAATATACATGTATATATATTTATGTATACCAGATGAAATATGATTAATATACTAGCTAATGAAACGGCAGGTCATATTTTAAGTAAGCTGCAGTAAATCGTCTAACTTTATTTGCCAAAACTAAATATTTTCCCAGGTTATTGATGTCTTCATTGTTTTCAGTTTTCAGTGAGCCTAAATACGCTTGGACGTCTGTGGTAACATTGTTTAATATACTTATTCCTCAAATCATTCATAGCTGGGCAAATAAGGATAAAATGATATTCGTCTTCTATATCATTAGAGTTACAAATACTAGTAGTGCATTTTCTTTCGGCCCTGTCAATTTTCCTATACCTTCCGGTTTCTATATTTAATTTGTGTGCACTAATTCGGATCTTTGATATTTTTTTAAGTGATTTAATGGTATGGGTTTTCTAAGATATGTTTGTAGCTTGAATTCAAGTAACAAACATTTATACAGGGTACCTTTCGGTGAAGTCGTTATTCGGCTAAAACAATGTTGTTTAAAATCATCGTAAATTCTTTCCTTAATTATATTATATTCTCTGTTACCAACGTGTGGTATGTTCCATATTTAGTTTAGTCCAAGCCTATTTAGTTCTTGTTTGACTTGTGTTACCCAGTTACCCATTAATCGTTCCAATTCCTTATATGTAGCTAAAAGGATACAATTTTCAGTATTTCGTATTTTAATCCAATATTTCAAGCTGCCTCCAGGTGTCTTCTTGGTGTTCCCCTGAAGGTCCCTTCGCCATGTGTTCTTTGGGCGGCTTCTTTTTCTTCTACCGGCCTCGGTGGTGTCGTGGTTAGGCCATCGGTCTACAGGCTGGTAGGTACTGGGTTCGGATCCCAGTCGAGGCATGGGATTTTTAATCCAGATACCGACTCCAAACCCTGAGTGAGTGCTCCGCAAGGCTCAGTGGGTAGGTGTAAACCACTTGCACCATGGTTTGTGCTATCCTGCCTGTGGGAAGCGCAATTAAAAGATCCCTTGCTGCTAATCGGAAAGAGTAGCCCATGTAGTGGCCACAGCGGGTTTCCTCTCAAAATCTGTGTGGTCCTTAACCATATGTCTGACGCCATATAACCGTAAATAAAATGTGTTGAGTGCGTCGTTAAATAAAACATTTCTTTCTTTTTCTTCTGCCTTGTGAGTTCCATGTCAGAGCCTGCCTGGCGATATTCGATGCTGGAAACATATTTTAAACAGTATAAAATACCATTACATACAGATAAAACTCGACATCGCCACACATTGATCAGAGCACACTGATATTAATCATCCACTATTGAATGTCAAACATTTGATCATTCTGACAGTCATGGAAACCCTCTACCATTTTGTCACGGTACATGCTCTTAATTTGTTTCGCCTGTGGCGATTTTAATTGTGTTAGAGGGCCGTGTGCAGTTTATTGCCCGTAGCCCAGGTGGACAACTTGTTACGTAAGACTTCTGCGCGACCATCCTCGATTCTTGCGTTCCAATATGCACTTAGTCCCGCTGTGGAGGCCATGTGGCGAGTAGTTACGTAATACCTCTGCGAGTGCGGGTTTTACAACCGCGTTTTGGCGACGATGGCGTCAGTAGTCTGACGATCAGAGAGAAATATACCGAGGTAGACTATGAGATGATACGTGAGGTGCCGCTTTGTTCCCTCAGGCCAATTCTGATTTTGGAATAAATAGCTAGAATTTAGAGAGATCTAGGAGAACGAATTAGGAAGCTTCCTGGGAACGTCGTCCGTTAGGACTTGGTAAATATCATTTCTGCTCTGTGTATAACCTTGATGTGATTGATGTGACTTTAAATATTTTAGTACTGTATTATACCAATATTCTTTAGACAGTGTCTTCGGTCATCTGACGAAGTAAATCGTAGACTTATTGTTCTAACATTATATGAGTATTTGGTAATATAAAGCTTAGCCAGTCATCCTAGCCGACCTGGGTAAACTGTAGGTTATTGTCTTTATTGTGATAAGTATTAATTCTGTGTTACAAGGTTACTGAATGAGTAGTTAGGGTTAATTAAAAATTAACCAGTTAGGAATGGTGTTGTAATTCCTTTATTAATTAACTTCTCCTGTAAGCGTTTCTCAATTATCACACGTGTGGGTGTGGTGTAACGGTGAAGTGATTCGCATATTGTGTAACTAGACACCTAGAGATTAACTAATATAAGTGATCAGTTCTGGGTTGTTATTATTGTTGTTATTAATTTAACTACTACGGCTGTACATTTGTCAGCGTAGATTAATACAGATTCCAAAGTGTATTGTGTTTTTGTTGTGTTTCTAGAGAACTAACGTGCTATAATAATATATACCTTATATTAAGATCGTATCTCTGATCATACCTAGAGACGAGCCATACTAGGTTTAACAGCCTGTTACAGAGAGATCTAATAGATATATAGTTAGGAGAGATATTTTGATAATCGTGTTTTATTCAGTTACGGGAATTATAGAATCCCCGTGACAGGAGTAGAAAATTGGGGCGCTCGTCCCGGATCTGAAACGGGACATGCATATTTAAAAAAGTATTGTTTGTAAATGGGGGCTTTATAAATTATTTTTACAAATTTACCAGAAGTAGCACGTTGTTCACTAGAAAATTAATTAATATTAAGTGCGTCATATCTAAACATGGATAAGAATTTGCTGGATAGGCCTACGCTCAGTGTAGTGGAGATTAAGCGAGCACGTAAGGCCGAGTTAGTTGAAATCGCGGGTGAGCGAGAAATTGATTTAACATCAGCTAAAACCTTAGGTGATATAAAGACAATTATTATCCAGGAAGTTTTTGGTGATAGGCCTGTTATGGAAGACAGTGAGATTGTTCCAGAGATAGAGATAAGTGACTTGAGTATGGAACAACAGTTAGCTTTTAAAAAGCTTGAGTACGAAAGAGAAGAACGTGCATTAGATAGAGAGAGAGAGAGAGAAAGAGAAGAGAGGGATAGAGAGAGGGGGAGAGAAAGAGAAGAGAGGGAGAGAGAGAGGGAGAGAGAAAGAGAAGATAGAGATAGAGAGAGGGATAGAGAAGAGAGAGATAGAGAGAGAGAGAGAGAGAGAAGAGAGAGATAGGGATAGAGAATTCCAGTTAGCAAAATTAAAAGTGGAACATGAGTTAAAGTTGAATACTGAAGAAGTCAGACGAGAAGCCGGAAATGGGTTTAACATGTCGGAGGCTTATACATCAGTACCGGTATTTGATGACGAGGAAATAGATATGTTCTTTCAACTTTTTGAACGGGCCGCTAAGCAGCTAAACTGGCCGGAGTCTAAGTGGACATTGTTAGCCGTGTCTAAGTTTAAGGGGAAGGCTAGTATAGCTTATAATTCAATGAGTGATGAGCGAGCAAGTCAGTACGACTTAGTTAAGGCTGCAGTGTTGAGGGCTTATGAATTACGACCTGAGGATTATCGGTTACGGTATAGCGAGTTGAGAAAAACGCAGGGTCAGTCTTATAGTGAGTTTGTGGCTAAGAAGGCAGGGATGTTTGATAAATGGGTTGTTTCTCATCAGGTAGAGTCATATACCGAGTTACGGGAGTTGTTGATCTTACAGGACATTAAAAATGGATTACCAGTTAGCTTACGTATTCATTTAGAGGATCGTGATGTCAAAAAGATAGAGGAGGCAGGTATAGTGGCAGATGATTACGTGTTAATACACAAAGCTCAGGCAGTACCGGGTAGCTCTTTACAACAGGGTGATAAGAAGAAATTTCAGCCAGGTTTTTCCCGGGAAAGTAACTATCGGGGAGAGTCATCTAGTTGGTCAGCTAGTCAGGCAAGGAATGCACCTGGTGGGCAAAGTAAGGATAGACCTGCATTATCAGCCAATGCACGAACTTTTCGTCCACATTGCAGTTACTGTAAAAAGGATAACCATCTTATCGGGGATTGTTTTAAAAGGAAACGCGATAATGCGCAAGTGGTCGGTTTAGTGAGGTCAGCTCCGTTAGCGAGAGAGTTAATGGTTAGTCCCATGGCAGAGAAAGTAAACCCGTATGTGTCCACTGGTATGGTTTGTGATGTGAAACAAGAGTTGTGTCCTAAGCCAATATCAATCTATCGAGATACCGGGTGTAGTCAGAGTCTGATAACGCAAGAGTGTTTAGCTGGTATTGAAAATTCAGACATAGGACGTAGTTTGGCTTTAAGCTCAGTTACTGGAGAAAAAATGGTTGTCCGGTTACATAAGGTTTTCTTGTGTTCGAAGTTTGTGACGGGACCAGTCGTTATGGGTGTTGTGAAGGACTTGCCTGTTGAAAACATAGGAGTTTTGTTGGGAAATGATTTGACTAGTCAGTGTTGTCAGCCGAAATGTGACCAACTGTTAATTAAAGACAGCACGTTAACAATCGAAGAGTGTGAGGTTGATGAGATTAAATATCCTGCGTGTGTAATGACTAGGGATATGACCAGTAGGTTAGCACAAGACGCAGAGGATATTTGTGATTTGTCTGATACGTGTGTGAGCCATGAACTTGGAGTGGATGAGGTTATCAGTAAAATTGTAGACAAGTCAACTGAGGAATTAAATGTGGTGGAACCTGTTGATCTCCCGCAGAGGGGAATTGAACCAGTTGTGTTTGATAGAGGGGACTTACCTTGTATTAGACAAGAGCTAGTACTAGAGCAGGGGGCTGATCCAATTTTGTTGGCAGTTCGCACTACCTTGTTAACTGTGGACAAGGGAGCATTAATAAATAAGAGAGTTAGAAATCGGAGGTTGCCGGCGACCGAACTAGCTAGGACGCAACTGAGCCATGCTCAGAGCAAAATAAAATCAGTGTTTGATAGGAAGGCTAAGAGTCGGGAATTTAAACCAGGGGATAAGGTGCTGCTGTACCTTCCCATTAAACGGGGTTCTGTGCAGAACAGGTATTTCGGGCCCTATGTTGTGCACAAACGAGTTAATGAGACAGGGTATGTGATAAACACTCCTGATAGGGTTAGGAAAAGTAGGTATTGTCACATCAATTTGCTAAAAGGTTATTTTGACAGACTGCCGATAGTTCCAGAGGGACCGGTCCAAATTGAGAGACACTCAAATTCCGGTGATGACGTCAAGACTGCAGAGGTCAAGTTGGCCAACGGCCAGATTCTAGCAGACTTGAACCCCCAGCGAGCAAAGCTGACTACATTGATACAAGACAATGTTTCCATTTGTCGGGACCTTCCAACGGTTACCAATACCTTAAGCCAAGATGTGCGCTGGGAACCCAACGCTACACAGATTCGACAGCATGCCTATCGGAGAAAACCTGGAAAACGTGCGACGCTGAAAAGGAAGAACACGAAGTTCCATTGGTCAGGTGAATGCGAGAAGTCATTCAACCGGCTCAAGCAGAGGCGCTACTCGTCTCCCGTGATGGCAGCACCAGACTACCGAGTGCCTTTCAAGCTAGCTATGGGTGCCAGTGACGTGGGTGCTGGAGCTGTGCTGTTCCCAGAAGATGAAGACGGACTGGACCATCCTAATGAAAGCCTCCAACCAGAGAGTTTTGAGATGGAGTCTTCTTCTGCAGGAATTCCCAATTACCATTGGACATATCAAGGGCACATCCAGTGTAATCGCTGATGCCCTGTCCCGAAGTTGAACGTTATGATAATGTGTTGACATTCTTTATTTCTGTTTTGTTTATATATATTTTAATTGTATACCAGGGACTCAGAGACTCAGTGTGATTACTGGTAGTCACCTTATTATTACCTGTGTTATAAATGTCCGTATGCGTCGGTTAACGCACCTTTTTGTTTTAATGTAGTATATTTCCCTATTCCTAGAGTAGAGGAAATATCCTTTTTGAGGTGGGGGTGTGTCACGGTACATGCTCTTAATTTGTTTCGCCTGTGGCGATTTTAATTGTGTTAGAGGGCCGTGTGCAGTTTATTGCCCGTAGCCCAGGTGGACAACTTGTTACGTAAGACTTCTGCGCGACCATCCTCGATTCTTGCGTTCCAATATGCACTTAGTCCCGCTGTGGAGGCCATGTGGCGAGTAGTTACGTAATACCTCTGCGAGTGCGGGTTTTACAACCGCGTTTTGGCGACGATGGCGTCAGTAGTCTGACGATCAGAGAGAAATATACCGAGGTAGACTATGAGATGATACGTGAGGTGCCGCTTTGTTCCCTCAGGCCAATTCTGATTTTGGAATAAATAGCTAGAATTTAGAGAGATCTAGGAGAACGAATTAGGAAGCTTCCTGGGAACGTCGTCCGTTAGGACTTGGTAAATATCATTTCTGCTCTGTGTATAACCTTGATGTGATTGATGTGACTTTAAATATTTTAGTACTGTATTATACCAATATTCTTTAGACAGTGTCTTCGGTCATCTGACGAAGTAAATCGTAGACTTATTGTTCTAACATTATATGAGTATTTGGTAATATAAAGCTTAGCCAGTCATCCTAGCCGACCTGGGTAAACTGTAGGTTATTGTCTTTATTGTGATAAGTATTAATTCTGTGTTACAAGGTTACTGAATGAGTAGTTAGGGTTAATTAAAAATTAACCCGTTAGGAATAGAGCTGTAATTCCTTTATTAATTAAGTTCCCCAAGAAGCGTTTCTAAATTATCACACGTTACTGAACGAGTAGTAAGGGTTAATTAAAAATTAACCAGTTAGGAATGGTGTTGTAATTCCTTTATTAATTAACTTCTCCTGTAAGCGTTTCTCAATTATCACACGTGTGGGTGTGGTGTAACGGTGAAGTGATTCGCATATTGTGTAACTAGACACCTAGAGATTAACTAATATAAGTGATCAGTTCTGGGTTGTTATTATTGTTGTTATTAATTTAACTACTACGGCTGTACATTTGTCAGCGTAGATTAATACAGATTCCAAAGTGTATTGTGTTTTTGTTGTGTTTCTAGAGAACTAACGTGCTATAATAATATATACCTTATATTAAGATCGTATCTCTGATCATACCTAGAGACGAGCCATACTAGGTTTAACAGCCTGTTACAGAGAGATCTAATAGATATATAGTTAGGAGAGATATTTTGATAATCGTGTTTTATTCAGTTACGGGAATTATAGAATCCCCGTGACACATTTCCATTAAGGATCGTTTATATGCACGTTCTCACAAATAAGACAGCGCATACCACGGCCTTTGATATAGCCTACAGTCGTGGCCACTGGTTTGTATAGGGAAAAACAAAGGGGTCCACCGAGGGGAGGAAGGAAGGAAATGTTTTATTTAACGACGCACTCCACACATTTTAATTACGGTTATATGGCGTCAGACATATGGTTAAGGACCCCACAGATATTGAGGGAGGAAACCCGCTGTCGCCACTTCATGAGCAACTCTTTTCGATTAGCAGCAAGGGATCTTTTATATGCACCATTCCACAGACATGATAGTACATACCACGGCCTTTATTCCACCAGTCGTGGAGCACTGGCTGGAACGAGAAATAGCCCAATGGGGCCACCGACGGGAATCGATCCTAAACCGACTGTGCATCAAGCGAGCGCTTTACCACTGGGCTATGCCTCGCCCCTCCGAGGGAGTTCTATCCCACGACCCATGAAGGACCTCAGGCGGGAGTTGTACCCAATTAGATACCGCTTCTCACACTTCGCACATTTCCAGGTGTACTCGAATGTCTTTAAGAGATCAAACCACCATAAAATCTGATTGTTTGGTAATCATTTTCTAACGGTTTATAAACGTGTGCAAATAATTCATATATTTATTAAGAAAGGTACACTCTATTTTGAACCGGTATAAAACATCACATTATTTGCAAATAAAAAAAATGTCTTTATGTCGTTTAATAACTTTAAATAGAATTATTAATAAATAATTTTAATAAACATAAAATGTAATGAATTATTTTGTATGCTTCATATAAATATACATGTGTATATTAATACGTGTATCCTTTCATCTCTCTACATCATTTTAAAAATGAAATATATGCACAAACGTCAACATTTTGAAGATCAGTTCACAGATTAAGTAATAAATAATTTAATAGAGGCTTTACAAAGGCCGTTAACTAGAGATAGCATTTTTAGTGGACACGTGGTTTCTATTAGACGCCAAACATCAACATTCCTGTGAAATAATTTTGCCGTCTTGACCTCGAAGGAAACTGGTACTGCCGCAATGATTTGGAAATGACGATATAAGATTCTAACATCATTGGAGGGTTCAGGTGAGAAAGGGTGTCACTGTTGTCTCATTTACATGATAAACGCCGGATTTATATATCCTTGTTTTACAAGTTCCAGATATGCCTATGTAAATCACTCAATTTATAAATCTGACATTTTACAATTTTTTAGATTTGTAAATCCAGAAAGTGAAAGTTTCTGATTTATAAATGTGTCAGATTTTCTTGAAGTTTTATATGTATTTTGTTTCTTTTCTTTTTTTACGAATATAGGATTTAATTTTAGCGATATTAGGTTCACGTTTGTAGTGCATTGTGACGGTACATGCTCTTAATTTCTTTTCGCCTGTGGCGATATTAATTGTTTTAGAAGGCCGTGTGCAGTTCCAAATGCACTTAGCCCAGATGGGCAACTTGTTACGTGATACCTTTGCGCGACGGTCGTCTAATACACACCCAGCCCTGGTGCGGAGCCCAGGTGGCCAGTAGTTACGTAATACCTCTGCGAGTGCGGTTTTTACAACCGTGATTTGGCGAATGGCGACATCCAGTCTGACGATGAGAGAAAAAAATAACGACTCTGGGAGAGGTGGAAAATCAGATGATACGTGAGGTACCGCCTTGTACCCCCAGGCGATATTCGCTGTCTCTGAGAGTTTTGAATAAATAGCTAGGATTTTAGATATATCGAGGAGAGACATTTGGAAGTATCAAGGGGAACGGTCGTCGTCCACTGAACGATCTATATTAGTTCAGACGGGACTTTGGTAAATATATATTTCTGCTCTGTGTATAACCTTGATGTGATTGATGTGACTTTAAACATGTTAATACTGTATTATACCAATATTATTTAGACGGTGCTGCCGGTCATCTGACGCAGTAATCTGTAGGCTCACTGTCCTAAATAATTATATAAAGCTTAGCCAGTCATCCTAGAGGACCTAGGTAAACTGTAGGTTATTGTCTTTATTGTGATAGGTACCAGTATTAATTCTGTATTACAAGGTTAGTGAATGAGTAGTTAGGGTTAATTAAAAATTAACCAGTTAGGAATAGTGTTGTAATTCCTTTATTAATTAAGTTCCCCTGGAAGCGTTTCTCCATTATCGCACGTGTGTGTGTTAGCGTTTCTCAATTATCACACGTGTGGGTCACGGTGAAGTGATTAGCATATTGAGTAAACTAGACACCTAGAGATTAACTAATTAAGTGATCAGTTCTGGGTTGTTATTATTTGTTGTTGTTAATTAACTACTGCGGCAGTACATTTGTCAGCGTAGGTTAATACAGATTCCAAAGTGTATTGTGTTTTTGTTGTGTTTTCTAGTGAACTAAACGTGCTATAATAATATATACTTTATATAAGATCTTATCTCTGATCATACCTAGACGAGCCACATTAGGGTATAACCGCCCGTTACAGAGAGATCTAATAGATATACAGTTAGGAGAGATTTTTGGACAAACGTGTTTCATTCAGTTACGGATATTATAGGATCCCCGTGACATGCATTTATATATATACATGACATGTGTATATTTATTTATATATTGCTGAATTGTTAAGGATTCATAAATCAATAAGCTAAATTACAAAGTGACATATTTATGTACAAATTGTGTAGTATTGGCTGGAACGGGAAATATTCCAATAAGTCATTCTAGGGAATCATACTACTGTAAATCACGTACCGCAAATCAGCCGGGCACAAAACGGCTTCGGTGGTGTCGTGGTTAAGCCATCGGACATACAGCTGGTAGGTACATTGTTCGCAGCCCGGTACGGGCTCCCACCCTGAGCGAGTTTTAATGACTCAATGGGTAGGTGTAAGACCACTACACCCTCTTCTCTCTCACTAACCACTGGCAAACTAACAACTAACCCACTGTCCTGGACAGGCAGCCCAGATAGCTGAGGTGTGTGCCCAGGACAGCGTACTTGAACCTTAATTGGATATAAGCACGAAAATAAGTTGAAATCTATCAATCAATCAACGAGAAAGAAAGAAAGAAAGCTGGGCACATTCAGATTTAGATTTCCCGCTAAGCAGGGTAATTAAGGTGCTCTGTTGACTACTGGGGAAAGTAAAAACAAACAATCAACTATGGCGAACTTGAGTTACGAACCGATTCCTGGACCATCAACTGATTATGCAGGAAATAATAATTCTTCACAATCTTCGACTTTGCTCTACATGCCTGAGCATGTACTGGAACATGTTTTATCTTATTTGTCTTATCATGACATCAGTGAAAATCGACGAGTAAGTGTTGTGTTTTGTCTAGCCCGATTAAAATGATGTGTTTGACGTATTTTCGATGGAGATCGTCGATCTCGGTACCGTAAATAACGATGTCCAAATTGGAATGAGACCTAAAATATTAAATTTAAACAATATCAAATATATTGCAATACCAT
Organism: Gigantopelta aegis; assembly: GCF_016097555.1. NCBI lineage: Eukaryota > Metazoa > Mollusca > Gastropoda > Neomphalida > Peltospiridae > Gigantopelta > Gigantopelta aegis. Next base: position 20,764,194 of record NC_054702.1, read on the forward strand.
TTGCAGTACAGTTTCTTATATCGCAATACGTTTTTTACCGTATTGTTGCACCACTAAAGTTGCTAAACTCACCCCAAACTTTACTGTCCATAAATACTTGTGACAAAATTGAAAATGGACGTCTACAACTTTTTGTTGTCCAATTTATTTATTAATATTACAGTGAAATTCTGCAATTATGATCACTTATTAAGTGGTTTTATATTGGGGAGATCCTAATATCAGATAAACAATGAAATATTTTGACCACATTTGTGAATTTTAAAGGCAGTGTTTCCCCTAGGGGCCGGAAGGACCCCGCACCCACACCATGAATTTCTTTACCGGGACCGTAAAAATTGTAACCATTAAAAAAAGGGATGAGTTCACTTCTGTGATTAATTCGCCAATATAATATAAAAATGCATTGTTAGAGCCTGGTGGCCAGTGAGGGGAAAACAAATAAACCATCATGATGATGATCGAATGAAAAACAAAAACAAAAAAATCAACCAACATCTATCGTGTAAAAAGGAAAACGGATCTACAAGTCAATACTTTCGATTTCCTTTCACATGCAACAGTTCACTAATGAATATATGGTCACCAGTAATATATGCCCCATCCCTGAAATGAATATACTTACAGATGTAATTTTATTAAAGTCCAAGTTAACAAAATGTTGCATTAATTTTGGCACATTTTTCCTTTAAAGGAAACATGACACGAGACCATATTATAGCTCATTTTAAAAGAAAAATGATATAAAAATAATATACAAATAACTTTATAACAATAAAATACGTGTAGTTAACCTAAAATGAAGAAATTGCGCTAACCAGTATCAAAGTACGATTTATGCATATTTCTTCGTGAGCGTTGGGAAAAAAAGGGAAGTGACGTCAGAGCCGCTGTACTCTTCCATTGTTGTTAACTGTTTATATATGGAGTAAGGGGCTTACGATCTTTTCAGTCCAACAGTGCCGTACTGCGCGGCCTTCGGGTGTAAAAATAAACAGTTTAAACGATCGGGATTGTCTTTTTATGGTTTTCCAAAGGATTGTATCCGAAGAAAGACGCGTGTATTTTATCGCAAAAGAAAAGATTGGACACCAACACCGCATAGTACTTTGGTGTCCGCCTAATTACAGCCCGGAGCCCGAACATTACCCGGAGACAAAAACAGTACTCGGTTGCGAATGCCGAGGTGTACATTGTACATATTTGGCACAAAGATACACCTCAGCATGATGTATTTATATATTTTGGAAAAAAAAAAGATTTTTTTATGTTAGGGCTGTAGGCCTACATAACAAAATCTGTATTCACCGTCCGAAGAAGGAAATGTCAATAAGTAATTAAATATGGCATATACAAACATGGGATTTGGCATGAGGATACATCTCAGTACGATGTATTTAAATATGTTTTTAAAAAACGCGTAGAAAACAATAATAATTTTAAATAATGTTTTTAATCTTCGGGCGGAATACGTTACAAAAACGTTCCTCATCACCCGAAGCCCCAAAGCAACACGAAGTTCAATACAAAAAACCCCACTACTGTCGGTGTCGAACTAACTATTATGTTTCATCCACGGGCTGACTTGAGAATCGGAGTGTTGTTTTAGTTAATTGGTCCTTTCTTTCCGTGGCCTGCACATGTGATTCCTGATTGGCAGGTGTATATTGCAGGGTATCGACCAGGTAAGTGATTACCACGGTCTAGACATGCGTACAAAATACGTGCCAGTTTTTTTAAGATTACAGGGTATTGTGGTGTAACCTGTCGCAACTATAGTACAATATTAATGGACATTATTAGCCGCCCTGCTTCATTACTGTAAATAATGCTGTAAAACCCTTGATTAAGTAGACTTTCCCATCTAAAATTACAAAACTGACCAATTACGTAGTACCAAAGAAAAGAAAATTATCACTTGGGTATCGTGAGTGGTCGTTTTTACTCTAACGCACCCTACCAATAGGCCTAATAATATGCTACTTTTTTTTATGAGAGAAAAATACTATAACCCCATTTCGTTCTATTGATGCAAATAGAAATATATTTAGTTTAAAAGTTGATTATACTCTCAAGTCATTTATGTTGTTTTACAAGCCAGGTTAATGAAAGTGAAGCGCCTTGTCGTAAATTAGAGCGTTTGTTTACACTGTGCATACAGATTTCATTATGTACAGCCCGAACATAAAAAATGCGATATTTTCTAAAAAAAAAAAAAAAAAAAAAAAAAAAAAAAATGTTTGTCCTACATTTATATTTTTTACATATTTAAATACATCATATCGAGGTGTATCTTTATGCTAAATATGAACAGTATACACCTCGGCATTAGCATCCGAGTTTTGGTTTTGTCTCCGGGTTACTTTCGGGCTCCGGGCTGTAAATTGGTCGACCGGTCTGGTCTGGCACCATCAGTTTCTCCACCCTCCGACTCGCTATCCGGTTTTTTCTTCAGTATCACTGTTGTAAGTAAATGTGTGTCTTTCTTCATTTACTAACAGCTCATATTGATACGGCAAAACGTTTTGCGAACGAACACTCATTGTTTTGGTAAGCTGTGCAAGTCTTAGATTCTTTATGAGTGGTACGGACTAATGCTTTTAAGTGTAAGGCTTCAGATCAAGCGACGCGTCTCTGACGTCAGGGACCTCGTGATTGCCCTGCTCATTAAAGATCGGCAATTTCCGCTAAGAGCTCGTATCTGGGGTTCTTTTATGGAGATATTTTAAGTAATTAATTTTTTATATTTTTTTTTTTTAGGTGATTCAATTTATAATTAATTGTACATGGTTGGTGCCAAATATGGTTTACGTGACATGTTTCCTTTAACTACTAAGTGACTGGTACCTAAATAGTTGTTACTCTAACACAGTGTAGGCGTAACAAAATAAACGGTGACCAGTCAGATCAGGGGGTTTTTTTTAAAGGTTGCACATAACCATATTGTTTTACAAACTTCCAAATGATTTTTTTTGTTTGGTCTGTTTTTATTTTTGTGTTGTTGTTTTTTTAATTATATTTAAACATTGCATAATTAAATTTGCAAGACTTGAAAGAAATTATTTTTAAGTGTATTGTATGATGAATTAACACAAATTTAAAAATGTACGGTACCTACATATATAAAAAATATTTACTTTCTTTTATTTGTTTTATCAGTCACTGAGTGATTACAATTTAGCAGGTGAATTTTTTATCATGACCAGTAAATGTTTTATCCACTGGTCAGTATGGGAAGTCATTTTTTTTATTAATTCTAGAACCCCTGATATACATACAGAAGTAGGGCTAATGAATATTCAATCATGGATAATTAATTTTTAAAATCACCAATCCCATGGTTAGTGGATTTTTTTAAAATTCTAGACGACCTGGGTTTTATTTTTAGATGCATAGATAGATAACAGATAATACATATTACAACCAGTAATTCAGTAATATGTATTATCTGTTTGTGCTTAGTCTAATACTTTTATACTTCTTTTTCAAATTATTGTTTTGAAATTATGCAAATATTTAATAATAATAAACATTATTATTAAAATCTATCTTAAAATATCTTCTTCTGTAAGTGTACATGATACCCTCACGTATTCTATAATGCATCTAAAAACAACTGGAAATTTAAAAAAAAAACCATTACTTGGGAGCATGCCCTGGAACTCTCCTAGCATTTTTTTTTTTTTTTTTTTTTTTTAAATATTTATTTTCCCCAGTCCATTCTGACCATGTCAAGGTTGGGAAGCCTTGAATTCATGGCCTTATATCAAAGTAATATAATTTATATACAAGTACATATATCTAATTTGTTGTATAATAATGTTATATACATGTAGTCATATATAACAATTTGATACATAAATGCATTTGTAATGTTTCTGTATACATTAAAGATTGGTAAAAAACAAAACAAATTGCTATGACGCATATAATGGAAAGGACTGGGAAATATAGGAGAACAAACAAACAAACAAACAAATAAATAAATACATGGGGAGGGGGGGTAAATCTGTACTAGCGCGAAACGAAAAAGACCTGGAATTCGAAACAAGCTATTGTTAGGAAATACGTTTCAGTCAAAGAGATTAAGTCCATTGTTGATTAAAAATTTTGTATTGCGAATATGTTCTATTTTGCGCATTAAGAAATAATCACCTTGTTTAATCATGTCTGTTAACGGTATGTTTGTAATTGACTTACACAAAGTGATCCACTTTGAGTTATTTAAAAACATTCTTCAAATCCATGTACATTTCAATGCTGTTATAAAATTATTATGTTTATCATTTTAATACTACCCCTTTCATAATCTTGCGTTATTAAATTTCGTTTCAATTTTTCAGTTTTACTCTGCCAGATAAATTTTTAAAATAATGTATTTATATGTTTTATCAGAATTTCATTTGGATTCGGTAAAGCTATTAATAGGTGAGTTAACTTTGGCATTATTAACGTTTTCAATACTGTTATTCTTCCTAAAACCGTCAATCTTCTGCAAGACCATACTCTCATCAATTTTTGTACTTCTGATATTTTTTAATCATAATTCAGTTCGATTATATGTTCCATGTTCACTAAAAAGTTGATACCAAGCAGGTTAAAATGAGTTTGACCCCATTCTAACTTCCATCTTTTATTGCAAATTATTGCTTAAACTATTGTTATATGCTATGTTTTTCCAATTTACTAGTAATAATCAAGGGATATTTTTATGTGCACTGTCCAACAGATAAGCATATACCACAGCCTATGATATACCAGTCGTGGTGCACTAGCTGGAACGAGAAATAGCCTAATGGGCCCACCAATTTAGGGGGTGGGGTGTGCGTGTATAATGGAAATTTAACTCTCAGTAGCTGATTTATATTTAGTGCTAGGTGGTTGTTACAAAATTAAACCTAGACTGAACATATTTTATACAGTTTCAGTTTATTTCATCTCCCTACAGTAGCAATCAACTGGGAGCATGACACTTCTGGTTTAAAAGCAAAATTGCTCAAGATTGGACATTTTGAGTTTGAAGATTACTGAATGCATGTAACCTTGATCAAAGAATATAGTGTAATTTAAAAGTTGCATATATGATATGTATATATATGTTATCATTTACAAAATATGCATATTTAATGAAATTATGGTAAGAACTGTTAGAAAAATAATTAGTGTGGAAATTGTTGTTGACATAAGTTAACATATCTTTCCATACAATAGTAATACATGTAGATTGATGGCAATTATTTACAAAATTTACTGTAAAAAAAATTCTCCCCACTGACAGGCAACCACTGCATAAAATGCTATAGTAAAAAAATGTGCTGAGGCATCGTTATGTAGACAAACCGTTCTTTACTTCCATGCATGCATGAAACATTTATATCTTTTGCCCATTGTAGGTATGTAAAGACTTCAACCGGACCTGCCAGCAGCTGTTAACTCATGGCTTTACGAAGGTGGACAAATTCCATGCACGGATACAAAAACAGGTGAAAAGCAAGTTGCCACGCAGGGAATCCGAACGCCGCAATCATGTACTGTCTCGTCATGTCGACATCTTGTCAGCTCTAGAGACTCGACTTTCTTTGCTGTCCATGACTTACTCAAAATACATAGAATCGGAGCTCTGCTGCTTTATTCCAGGAAAGGTTGGATATTTGTGGTTTTATGTATACCAGATATAGACCCATACTAGATACATGTATATCCTCTGTGGAAATTATTTGTATACAATAAAGGTTAATTATTTAAAGATGTACTTAAAAGAAATATTTTAAAAAATTACATTAAAAAAATCTCATTACCTTGTTCCACGTCAAGCACTAGCAGGCTGTTGATGTAACAGGATTCTGAGCTTCCACAAACCCCAGAAATATCTCTATGAAATAATGTTTTATGATTCTGGTGGAATCCTGAATTTTTTTTCTCCCAAATTGGTGTCATACTAGTGTGCCAAGGTCTTTGGTATCTGCTGTCCTGTAGATGTCCACCAAGTACTGTGATTATTTCTGTTGTTGACAATGTGATCAATTGTGGAACAGCTCTTCTTCATATATGACCGTCAGTGGACCCATTGGGCTATTTCACTTTCCAGCCAGTGCACCATGACTGGTATATCAAAGGCTGTGGTATGTGCTATCCTGTTTGTGGGATGGCAATATAAAAGCAGGGTTGAAAATTAACCTGAAAACAATGGTCGCCAGCAGGGCCAGTTGAAGAAACATCTTACTGGCCCTTCTCAAATTCAACTAGACCTCCAGTTATCATATTGAAATTTAACTGCACAGCCAAAATAAAAAATATAATTTTCTTTTTTGATTAATAACCATGTACTCGCCGTATATAGTACATTTGCCTAAAAAGGAAAGTGATGAATTGGCATGTAACTTCATAATGAATAAAGTTAAAATTCATATAAAAACATGTTGTTAAGTTTTAAACCCATACCAACTCAAAAAAAATAAAAAAATAAAAAAAGGAAAAAGAAATCCAGTATAAATTAAAATGGTTTTGTACAAATTATCATTAAATTATACAGATTAAATCTCATTTTTAATACATGGGTGAAGACGAAATGCTAGAATAGCCAAGACATGCAGCTTAATTTGCATTGTCTCTGATGTAAAAGATAATGCACTACAAAAAGACTAAAGGTAGAACTGCGTGCTTTAGTAAACTAGTCTGGAAGTGGCAGTCCTCTGTGGTAATGCAAGAGGGATGAAATGAACTTTGGAGTGATGCAATCTCCAGTAAAGGATTTATAGGGAGTGGCTGTTCTATAGACGAGGAACTAGATAGAATCCTCCACTATTTTGCCAAATGCCCATTCAACTCTTCATTGGAGAGATACAGCCTTGGTCATCTATTACGGTTCTGTTGTTCAGATTATTTTGGATGTTCCATCAATTGCCTATAAACCTGAAGATTTAACCTATGCAGTTTGGTGGTAATTTGTAAAGTTGGGTTTTTTTAAAATTATTTACACTGAACGTTGTCTCCCCCCCCCCCCCCAAACACCAAAAAAAGTTATTTGAGATGTTATGGGTTTTAAACTTAATAAATTAATGTTTTTATATGACGCAAACGGACAATAGCCTCAAATTTAATATTTTCTGCCTCAGTAAAATGTAATAATGCGTGCGTAATTTGGATATTATAAATGCTAAACTATCCAAAACATAAATAACAAAAAAAACAAAAATAAACATTTTACCACAAAATGTATTCTGTTATCATATTACAAAGTATAGAAGTGTACTTGTTGTTTCGTACAGTAATCTTTGTCAAGAAGTAGATAATTATGGAGTATCCAGTACATTCCAATAAGCCGATTACTTCCAGATTAATACATGCGGTGTCTGCAATACGTTTTGAGCTTTATTTTTAGAAAGACCCGACCCAAAACCAAGGAAGCTGAGTCTGACACTGTCAAGATATAGAGCAGGTTATGTCTCTGCTGTCAGATCTGTAGTTCACCAGATCCGGTGTGTTTTGTCACATTCGATTCAGTTTCAGTGCATTTAGAAAAATAACCCTGGTACCATACTTGCCAGACACTAAAATCGATGGTCGCCCAATGGACTACCTTTATAAATTGTTTAGTCGCCCTTAGCCAGTAAAGGTCGCGACCGGGCGACCGCTAATTTTCAATCCTGTAAAAGATCTCTTGCTACTAATGGAAAAATATAGCAGGTTTCCTTTCTAAGACCATATGTCATAATTACTAAATGTTTGACATCCAGTAGCCGATGGTTAATAAATCAGTGTGCTTTAGTGGTGTTGTTAAAACAAACAAACTTGACTTTTTTCATACATGACTGCTTATGATGTTTTCGTAATTTGTACAAGCTATATCTTCTAATATGGGTTTTTTTAGGTCATGGATGAACTTTTCCGTCTCCTGCGAATACTACAGCAGACAAAGGGCCAACCTCCGAGAGCACATGAATTTCTTCAGGAGCTCCGAGACATATCGTCGATGGCGATGGAACATTTTGAAGAAAACATTGTCCCATGGTTTAAGCAGAAATTCCCTCCAGGTGTGCTGCACTTCGGACAGCAATACGCCAACTCACATACAGGTTCTTCTCTTTTCATTTCATTTCAACTTATTTTCGTGATTATATCCAATTAAGGTTCAAGCACGCTGTCCTGGGCACACAGCTCAGCTCAGCTATCTGGAAAGAGGGTTAGTTGTTAGTGGTTAGTGAGAGGAAAGAGGGTGTAGTGATCTTTCACCTACCTATTGAATTGTTAAAACTCACCCTGGGTGGGAGCCGGTACCGGGCTGCAAATCCAGTCCCTACCAACCGTATGTCCAATGGCTTAACGACGACACCACCGAGGCCGGTAGGTCCTTCTCATCATTTTGTGTTCTTTATTAGGCCACGTGGTAGCTCAGTAGTAGAGTACTTGCCCAAGGCTTGACCTTAGTGGTAGCCCGGGGTATTTTGGCTACCGATTTCTCACTTGGGCTACCAGATATCTAAACACGGTAGTCCGCCAGGCTACTAGATTTTGGGGGGGGGGGGGGGGGGGCACATCCAGTTACTACGCAATCAACAAGATGCTTAAACAGCTAAAAGAACGTTTTAACATAAATAAACGATTTTGCTTTATTTTCTCTTTTAAAAACAATTAAAATTATGGGGATACCAATTTTTACTGAGGGTTATCAGATTTTATAACCTGGTAGCCCCATGGGCTACCACTGAAAAATGTTACGGTCAAGGCCTGTTGTCTAATGTGCAATGAGACATAAGATATATTCCACTTAGGCAACCAGTGTTGTTTTGGGAGCATTTTCACTGTCCAGACTATTGCCCCATGGTTGGTGTTCTTTCCTGTCTGTGGGGAAGTGTATATTAAAGATTGATTGCTACTGTAACGTAGGAATAGCCTATGTGACTATAGTGAGTTTACTCTTGTACTCTAGATCATGTGATGAAGATCATGTGATAAAATAACTCTAAATAGCCATAGTTTAACCTTAGACAACAGTTTCCTGTATTAATTCTTTAATAAAAAACACATTCAGGGGGTACAACTTTTGTTTAAATAATAATAATTTTCACTTTAAAAGTTTGCAAATACATAAAATAAAAGAAAGAAATGTTTTATTTAACGTCGCACTGAACACATTTTATTTACGGTTATATGGGGTCAGGCATATGTTTAAGGATCACACAGACACTGAGAGAGGAAACCTGCTGTCGCCACTTCATGAACTGCTCTTTTCGATTAGCAGCAAGGGGATCTTTTATATGCACCATCCCACAGACAGAGTAGTAATGTTCATACATATAAAAGTATTGTTTTCGTTGGGGTTTTTTCTGGTTTTTCCTATATTTCGTAGCAGTTAATGTTGGTTATATCCGTGCATTTGCGGCCTGTAATTTGTTTTTGCAAATGTTTAAAGTATTTTTCACAAAACCGATTTATGGGATGAGCATGGAGGCAAATTAGGTAGAACACCACATTATTTGTTTTGCTGTTGATAACATCTGACAGCAGTTGCTGTCGATGCTGTGGTAAAATTCAAACCATGATCATAGAAATTTTGGCATGTTCCAAACAAACACATCAGGATGCTCTCCTGAGCTTCTTTGAACATCAGAACATCAAAGAACATACTGGGTATAAAGAAATGAACATTTCTAAACAAGATAATGTCAGTTCCAACAAACAGTACTATGTGTTGATTTTAGAGGGTTATGCACCTTCAACTCTAATAGCAGTTTCTTAAACAAAGTCCTGCAATGTTTGGTGAACCAACCGTAGCAGTGTAGTGGTTTAGCCATCAAAGTTACAACACTACAGGCACGGCGTTGGGAGGTGGGTCTGAATCAAAAATATTATTGGTAGTAAATCTTAAGGCAGAGCATACCCTACACACACACACACACACCGAACCCCCTAAAAACTGCTTTGCACCCTCGGTCTCAGTAAGCCCCCCCCCCCCCCCCCATGTCTACTTGCTTTTATCAGTTACGCTTTCTGGATTTCATCTCATTTTTCTTTCCTACTATGTTTTCCAGACTGCTCATCAGCTGACATTGTAGTATCACCCCTTTCTACGATGCGAGTGGCCAACTTCCCCACCTTCCGGCAGGAGATAATCCGTCTACAGCAGCAAGTGCGCGCACAGAACTCATGCCTCCAGGTGTGCAAGAAGGAACTCACTGAGCATAAGAGCAAGCTGATGGAGCAGAAGAAACTGATAGCCGAGCAGGAGAAGAAGCTACAGGACCAGGCTAACATGATAGGAGAACAGGACAAGAAGATGCGGGAACAAGCCGGCATGTTAACAATGCATGCTGCACGGCTTGACACACTGACTGTCCGACTGAACAACATGACGAATGCCGGTCTGACGTGTAACAGTATAGAACTGAATAAGAGTGATGAGGACAGGGTCAGGAAGAGCACTGTGATAGAAAAACTGGTCATGTCCTCGCGATCGTCACAAAGAATTCACGGCAAACGACACAGGAGCAATTTGTCGGAGGAGGATGTGGCAAATATTCACAAGAATGTAAAAAAGAAGAAGATTTAGTGTGTTACATTGTTAGTAAATTATACAAATGTTTGTCAGTAGAATTTAAAGATTATATAATATAAAAGTCATGAATTTCAAACTCTTCTTAACGAAATGGCATGTTAATTCTACCAGTTATAAATTTCTAGGTAGAACACTGCTGTGGGTTTATCTATGTTAAATTGGTGCCATATTGGGTATCTCTAACCAAGTGCAAAGTTTTTGATAGAAGGTACATGTAACTTTGGGTCCCGTTTTACAAAGCGATCCTAGCGCTAAGATCACCTTAAGTGCATAAGGTAGTTATGCCCTTAAGATGATGTTAGCACTAGGATCAGGGCCCTAGGCCTGGTACTTATAACACTTTTGGTCTAGACTCAAGAATTTAATAGTCTGAGAATCTGATGTCATACATATTGTATGCGTGTGACGTTATTAAAGATTTGAGTCTAAACTCTAAAAGAAATTAAGTAAGGGTCCTGGTGTTTTGCTTCAAATTACTCAGAGTGCATTTCTGGTATATGGGTACAGTTATCACATTACTGCAGATTGAATTATTTTTATCCATATCTCACAATAGTGATTACATTTTTACGGGGGGTGGGTGGGATTGGGGTTTTTTTAAATATTTTATCAGATTTTATATGTCTACCTTTGACGGGTCATATTATGGTATGGTGGTGTCCTTCTGTTAACTTGTAATTTGTAAAAAAAAATACAGCACATTCAAAAATATTTTGAAAGTAAAATGAAAAACCAAAAAACAAAGAAGACATTAAGAATGACATTTTCAGATAAGGGATTTAAAAAACACTTTAAAAAAAAAAAGTAAGTATCTCATTAGACACACATTATTTTTTAGAACTAATAATGAGATAATTCTGTACTGAAATGCTTAATATGTCTTGTTGCATCTTCAGGTATTAATAACTTAATAGACTTTTTAATATAATTTTAATATTAATCTGTCCTTTGACATCGATGGTCCTATTGAAACAAATCATGTACCACTACTGAATAAAATGTAGTTTTTATGTTTGTAAAAATAGCTGGAAATGTGTCTTCCTATGAAATGGATAAATTAGTGTTGTAAAAGAGACTGTTTAGGTTATTTGTGTTGTGTTACTTGTGCATTGAAGGGAAAATACAACAAACAGGTGATTTTATGTGGTAAAATGTTTTTGATGTCTTATAAGCAGTCCATTTGACACCCAAAAGTTGACGTGGGTTTTGTTTTGTGCTGATGTGTTGTAAAACATTCATTCGTCCATTCATTTATAAGCAGGCCTGTATTCCAGTAATCTAAGTGATTACATCTTGTTAATTTCTTGTCATTAGTTGGAGATTGGGGGCGGGATTTAGTTCAGTTGGTTGAGTGCTCTCCTGAGGTGCTTGCGTCGCATGATCGAACCACCTCAGTGGATCCATTCAACTGATTATGGTTTTTTTCATTCCAATCAGTGCACCATAACTGGTCAAAGGCCATGGTATGTGCTTTCTTGTTTGGGAAAGTGCATATAAACGATCCCTTGCTGCTAATGGAAAAATGTAGCAGGTTTCCTCCGATGACTATGTGTCATGATTAATAAATCAGTGTGCTGTAGTGGTGTCATTAAACAAAACAAACTTTAACTTTTCTGTAGAGATTAAAAAGACTAAAAGCAAGTAATTCTTGCAAGGGCTTTATAGTAACAACATCATCATTTGGTCTTAAAGTTTGTTTTGTTTAACGATACCACTAGAGCACATTGATTTATTAATCATCGGCTATTGGATGTCAAACATTTGGTAATTTTGACATTTCAGTCTTAGAGAGGAAACCCACATTTTGCCATTAGTAGCAAGTGATATTTTATAATCTTTTATATGCACCATCCTACAGATAGGATAGCACATACCACAACCTTTGATATACCAGTTGTGGTACATTGGCAATCGATCCTAGACCAGCCGCGCATAAAGTGAGTGCTATACGACTGTACATCCTGCCCTCATTTGGTAATACGCATGCATACATATTTTGTTGTGTATCGTACACACCGTCCTACCTTCTCAGAACTCTGTACTTGTACTCAAACCTTCATGTTAAGTGATATATGTGAACATATCATAAATGCAATATGTTGCCATGTTTTTCTTGGTTTCTGTGGTAGTAAATTATGTGTATTTATCAGCAGTGTAATAAACTTTGAAAAATTTACGTTTTAGGTGGAATTTTGTGTGTGATTGGACCATTAAGAATAGAAATAACAGGTGCAGCTATTGTCATGTCATGTCATGTCATGTGACTTAATGAAGTTAAAACCAAAGATGCGACACATTGGTTTGTGGGGGTATCCAATAGCAAACAGCAAAAGATTAATAAATGTGCTCTAGTTGTGTCATTAAAAAAACAAAATTATCTTTTTTATTGGTTTATCTTAAAAAAACCAACTCCTCTTAACAAATGAGGAACAATGTTTTAAATGCATATAGAAGAGTTGACAGTGTGTTCAAATTACATTGTAAAATATCAAGTTGGTCAGGAAACATTTATTCTTTGTAATTCTATACCAGGTAACAATTTATTAAAAAGGCAAGCAACAGGATTCTCCAATTAAAAGCAAGATGTCTTCGACCACAAAATGGTATTCCATTAAAATACACACTCTTACCCATCCCCAAACAAGCAGAATATGGTGCATGAAGGTTATGTGGGTGTAAGGGTGTGAACATGGTGCAAGCATAAAATGCAAAATCTTAAAATACACATATTTGTAAATCCAAGAACAAAATAAGTTTTATTGGTTATGGGAAAGCTAGTAGCTTGGTTTTTGCCCTATACGTCTTTCCCAATCAAATTGTACAAATAAACCTGTAAAATGGACCCTGAACAAATTGGAATCCTGTCAAAACTGGCCAAGTTTCATGGTCCTGAATATTCTAACTTGTAAAACACGACCCTCTAGACACTGATTTGTCTCAACTGATAAATATTAGGTCCCCAGTGTGATCCAGTTTAAACTGGTTTCACTAGTTATTTTTTGTACAAAAGAAAAGAGACCAGTGCTGTTAATATGAACATCAGATGCCATCTAAATGTATCTTGTGACAAATACATTCAGATGTATACTTGTATTACAGTTTTGGGTTCTAATATGGTGACATCACTTATTCTATAAAAAACAAACAAGACTTTATATAATAATTTATTACATTTTAATGCATATACATTTTCTGAATGTGAATAACAAAACGTGTCAAATTTTCACATGGTGGCAACACTGAACAACAAACAAAATAATATAATTAAAAATTACATCAAATTCTCAAATACTCCATCTGGCACATGCCTCGAACACTATCAGATAAGATCTTGAGTGACTACCAACTGTCAAAAACCTTTTAAAAGTATAGGTGAGCATTTACTTATTACGACATCTTAATTTTTCATTGTCCACTCTGGCATCAAATGCAATTAAGATACTTTACCATTCTACTCCTATGTTAATTCTTTCGTTAACAGCAAGACATCTTTCATATACAACACAGGCATGGCAGAAGTAAGTAGATATTGGGGGGCGGGGGTAGACATTGACAGATCGAGGGCACAAAGCAGTTTCAAGGGGGTTCAGGGGTATGCTCCTCTGTAAAATTTTGAAAACTTGAAATGTAATTTCTTGCATTCTACAAGTAAAATTCATCTTTGCTGTAAGATTTACTACCAATATTTTTTATTCAGGATTATTGGTCTCTAGCTAATCCCACCCACCCAACCTCCCTGCTCTGTTGTCTGCAACATGTACTTTTCCACAAACAGGAAAGCACCTTCCATAACTTTTGATACAACAGTTGTGGAGTACGGTACTTGTGTATAACATTTAAATACAAAGTAACCATGTACCTACATTTAAAAGTATGGAAAAGATTCAATGAACTTCATTTTACATGTATGGTTTGTTTTGCTAATATTAGGCCATTGTGAACTAATAATGGCAGACATCTTCCATATATATATATATATATATATATATATATATTATTATCACACTGAGTTTGATGATCCTGCATTGACCATATTTGCCAGACAACAGGTAAATATCCATTATAAAATATGGGCATAAAAAGAACTCCATATGCTTGTAAAAACTAACAAATGTATACCTGTACGTACATTCATTCAAACATGCATCCATGGATTTTCAAGCCATTTACACACATCACAGCACACACGAATGAAGATATCCTACATAAAAACACATGATCACTCCTAATTAGGTATCAATAGATTCATAAGTAATCTTTTAAAATATAACCCCTGTAAAGAGAATTATATTTTTTAATTTGTGATTCAACTTCACAATGGCATCTAACATTTCTAATCTGCATATTGAAATAGAAAAATATTACCCTTTCATATTTAGTGTTGCCTTTTGCCATTTGATTAAATATATTAATATCCTTTCCTCTGCTGTTCAAGAGTTTTTTTTTTGTGTGTTTTTTTTTGGGGGGGGGGGGGGGTTAAAGGGATAGTTGCAATAAAAAATACTTGTTATGAAAGACCATAAATGCTGCTAATTTTATTACAAATACTGATAGCACAGGGATCCAAACACATGTTTTCGTAAATGTAATTTAAAAACAAAATAATAAATTGTTATTAATGGTTAAATATCCTTCTAATGAGATTAACACCTTCAACCGAAAAAAAAAAATTAGGTATGATTTGGAAAGAAAAATAATGGACATCAGACTATATGATTACAATTTGTAGGGAGAAGAGGGAATTTGGTTTTCAGGTTTTCTGGCATGTTACTTGACTGGGCAATGGCCTGTCACTGCCTACCCTAACACTATTTGACTAGAATGCATCACGGCCAGCATTAGACCGATTTCTTATAACTCGACAGACCAGATGCTCTTATACACGTTTTGGTTTGTTTTTTATTTTATGCTGATGGAAAGAAATAAGGGATTACAACAACGAAACAGGGACGAGTGACTGTAACCAAACCCCTCATCCACAGTGACGGCAACTAAACCCCCTCATCTATAGTGATGGCAAGTTAAGCATGTTAATGACAATCAATATCACATTACTAACATTCAATCCCACATAGTTTTGTAGTCTCTATAGTTTATACATATATTATGATATTAATAGTGACTGAAATGTGGTCTACAATACCAAGTGTTTCCCTTTTTTTTTCTCTCGGTATATAACGATGGCCTCATACTACCTTCTTCCACTCCCCTTCAAGAATTTTCAGTATATGCATGTTAGGAACACAGTGAATCATATACAACTGGCACACACAAAGATTCCATAAGAATCATTCTATACGCTTTGAAAATTGTGCAACACAAAGTTCACACAAAACATGTACTGACAGGATGAATGTAATTAATACTTTTTCTTTCTTTCATTTTTAAAATCTATGTCTGTCGCATTATTTTTTTGGCAGGAGTTTAAAAACACAGTAAGCAATCCTAATTGCAGACAATACAAACATGAATTCAAATATCTATCATAGGTTAAAAAATACGAGAGAAATCGTGATCACAGTTTAACATTGAAAGACGAGCCACACGAACAGCCCTGCTCGGCCACAGGGTTATTGACAACCCGAAACGCCGACCGGATGAGTTCCTCGCTATAGTCTATTGTGGAGCCCTTCAGATACTCCAGAGATTCTTTGTCCACCACAATTTTTACACCATCTTTCTCTATCACTCTGGAAATAAAATTTGAATTTGAATACATATTAAAACATTAGCACCATTTTGGAATTGATTATGTGGTGGGGGAGCACCATTACTGTTTTATGACTGGTGGGTCTTTCAGTCTATTTTCCCTATAAACACGGTACTTGGTTTAAACTTAAACTGTTTTTATAAATTAATTTGACAATTTAATTTTTTTAAATTGTGGATGATGAGTCTATATGAAACAAAACTGTGTAGTGCACCCCATAATGTTGTCAATTCCATAAATGCCCCATCAGAAATATGAAAATAATCATCTAATTTTTGTTTTGTAGTTTATTCAATTTAAAAGAGCCAGTAATATGTGAAATATGCAAATACAGTCTTCTACTAATAATGTCATACTTAAACAAGCTTGATTTGAGAATCAAAATGTCTCACCAATTATATTAAGCTTATACAGGCCAGAAATTTTAAGCCACATAATGTGTGTCACAGCATCATTTTTTTTCCACACACATTTCTATGTAAAAATATTTCTACACTGTACCTAATGTTGGTAAAGAAAATTAAAATTCACATATTATAACTACAGTGAAACTAGTATAAACCGGACCCTGATCAAAACAGAATCCTGTCAAAAATGGTAAAAGAATGGTGCCATACCTAAATTTTTGTGCAGATTTCGACAAAATTAATGACTCTTACCATTATTGTATGATTGTCTTAACCCTAATCCTAACCCTAACCCATTTTCTTTCTGGAGGAGGCTCCCTATTGACAGTGGTTGCATTTGGTACACGCATAAATATTCAATTCCATAGTGCCATACTCAAAAAAAAAATTCTGACAGAAACCTTGATTAGGTTCCTGGTACGATTTGGTTTATACAGGATTCACTGTATATAATGCATGTGAAATATTTTGGTTGTGCCTGGAATCTGAAGCATGTTGTCATCTAACAAATGACTGAGAAACACTGCAGTGAGAAATGGTAGTCGCCAACAAACCTGTCTTCAGGATTAAACGATGGGTCAAGGTCAAATTTGTACTGAAATCCCGAACAACCTCCACCCTCCACAAACACCCGCAAGTTTTTATCCATTCCAAGCTTTTTCAGTTGCTGAAATTTAAAACATTGTAAAAATAAATATTCCAAATTTTTTGCTTATGAAATAATACTATATATTTGTACTTCGGGTGATAACAAATAGTGCAAAACATTCATAGCTCTGGTTTAGTAGCCCTGTATGGCTCTTGTTGGAAAACTACATAATTATATATTGGGTAAAAAAAACAAATCAATGTTTAGGTTTGTTAAAAGTATAATTCAGACAGATCACCAGTTAGTCAATTAGTGCTTCAAAACAGCTGGGAATGCATCAGAAAAGACCTAAAATCATCAAATACCACTAGGGATGCTTTATCGACTGGAATATACATGTAGCATGGTTTCCAACTGTAGCACTGGTCAAGCCCAACCAGCAAGTTGAAGGTTCGACCAGGACTGTTACTGTCACCACACTGGCACTAACTAAACTTAAGCAAGGGACAACAAGGATTCATAGCACCAAAATTACCCACACCCACTACTAACCCTGGTCGGGCTGCTGGTACTCCCTTGCACCTGCCAGTGCGGGCGGTCCTCTCTCCCACTCACCCCAACCCTTTTCCTGTTCTGGACAGAAGAGCTAGCCAAGGCCGGCACCTGTGCCCAGGATAGGTGTGCACTACAACAGCTTTCTCTGAATATGCATGTAAAACCCTATGTCCTGACCTGTCAGGATCTTGTTGGTAGGGTGCAATTCATGACCAAAAAGATGTGTTTAAAGCTGGTACAGGCACAATTCTGGGGCTGCTGCATAGCCCAGTGGTAAAGCACTCGCCTGATGTGCAATCAGTCTAGCCAGTGCACCATGACTGGTATATCAAAGGCTGTGGTATGTGCTATGATATCCTGTCTGTGGGATGGTGTATATAAAAGATTTCTTGCTTTGAATCAGGCCCCACTCCCATTCAATGCTGGGCTAGTAAATAATTACTATTGCCATGCCCAACGGTTAGTGAAAAAAAGTTGTGAAATGCTGCATTTGTCTTATTTTGTAAATATGAATATGCTGCCCACCCCCCCGCCCCCAGTATTGGTGTTTTTAATCTCTTTAGGTAACATATCTGATTAGTACTATTAGTAAAATTGTATTAAGTAAATTGGGCTAGTGGATTTTGTAAAAATTCTTGATGGCCTGCTAATGGGAAAAATGTTGGTGGTTTCCCCTAAGACTCAAAATAACCAAATGTTTGACATCCAATAGCCGATGATTAATAAATCAATGTGCTCTAGTGGTGTCATTAAACAAAACAAATTTTTAACACAAATCTCTAGTTGTACCTTAACACAGCTGTCACTAAGCCGCAGTGGCTCGGTCTCATTGCTTGGATCGGTCTTGGGATCCGCCTTACTCTGACATCTTTGTACATGCTGCCAGGTCACAGCTGACAAACGGAATGGTCTGAAAGAAAGATAACATTTTTGTTTTAAATAATAGTCATACTTATCTGCAGGCAAGTTGAATTGGGAATGTGTTTTAAGATTCCGCTGGAATAGTAAAATGATTTAATTAATACAGATCATATCTTAGGATTCCATCTCATAATCTGGGATTCATGGAATCGACTGTCCTCTAGCACTAGCACTGGTCTGTTTATATCGACCAGCACTAGAGATGACTATAAGTAATAGATCCAGGAACCAGGACCAACAACCAGCTACTATTCCTAAACTAGATAATTTTTTTCCTAAATCTGATGGGCCACAGAACTTTAGTTTGATTATTCATGAGTCCAATTAAACTTACATTTGTACATGTTGTTAACCAGTACCAATGCTACATAAAGAAACCTGACACCCCTATAGATATGAAATGAAGCCTCGATCACTATTTCCTTGTGGAAAGTGTGTGGACATGTGACATGATCAACACTCTTATTAGTCTTAGCGGCAGGGGCCATATCATAGTATTCATACGGTCACACAGCTAACTCAACTGCTTCTTGTGCTGATGTTACTGTTATGCCTTATGAAACAATCAGCGAATACAAATGTGCATGAACAAACTGCAATCTCTAGTATGTTTATGAAATTTAAGCATTTAGATAGGATCAACCTTTATTTCACATGACAAACAATACTTTGACACTTCAAAAAAAAAATGTATTTACATTCTAGATTACACGTATAGTCAAATTGTTTTAGTTGATGAAACAGACAAAGGAAATTCCAATGAATATCAAGTGACACAAAATTTAGTTATGTGATTCAATTAAATTTATTGACATCATTTCTTTTAAGAGGTTAAATTTCTTGTGTTAAAAATAGTTTTCATATTCTAAATTTATAAACAGATAGACACAAGTTTATTTCCATATAAGGCCTAATGTATAATTCTTTGAAAAACTAAATGATCGAAACTTCAGTCCAATGACTCAAATTCAATGTAGAAGTGGAGTCGGGTTATTGACACAGAGTGATGTCATATGATAACAACATTAGTTTGCTTCAATCGGTCGTCATAGTCTGTCAATAAAAACAGTCGTAACGGGATGAAATAAGCTGTAAATGTGAACACATGTAACTTCTTATTAATATTTAAAAAGCAATTATTCTCATTAGCCGTTACTACGCCGTTAGTCAGTTAGGCTAGCACAGTAGCAGACACTTTTTGTTCACACTTTAGTCTATTAGGTATTAACATATAAAACTTTACTGTTACCACAAAAGTATAGTAATTCCAAGCGACAATAAATACTAGTATTACAAATAAGGACAAGAAATTTAGTAACCTTTGTATTAAACCGATTGATCTTCTTAATAAACATGTCATTTTTGTACAAAGCGGAAGTATACACAACTGAATCAAGGAAGACAACTCTTACAATGTTTTATGGTCTCACTACACAGATGTCATCTGCCATTGAAACCCATGTTAAACTGCCCAACTTCAAGTGAAGATTGCCCATAGAACGGGTTCTCGTTGGCACCAACAACATACACCATTGCGAACATACATTATATAAGCATTTATTTTCACTGCAAAATTGAGAACATTTCCGTCTCAGTTTTTGGCTATATGACCGCATCTGGCTGTAGTACCGGTCCGAACAGGTGGTTCATTAATCGATTCACTCCGGCTGTCACTTGCGCTATATACCCATGTCCCAAAAGGTCGATGCACAATATTAGAAAATAACATGGGCAAAATACAGCCAGAAGGCTTACCATTAAACATACATATTGTTTTAATTCTTCACCATTTCCTAGAAGTGAGTATGTGAACCATAACATGTGTCACAATTAGGAACTATAGTGGACCGTGGTGATGAATGAACTCTCACCCGGAAGTCATCTGTGTAGTGAGACCTAACACGAAAATATTTTAGTCAGTCAGCATGATTTTGCTCGCACATAAATTACCCACAATAAATTTATTATACTTCATATTTTATCTCACACGTTTTTAACAATCTGTCAGTCTTAGTGTTGTCATTAAACAAAAACAAACTTTACTCTTGTTTTAATAATGGTTACATTAATCCATCGACTTTGAGGAAGAAAGGTACTGGGTTCGCATCTCGGTATCGGCACCCAGTGTAATTTTTAAAGCGGTCAGTGATGAGGTGTAAGACCACGACATCTATCTGTCTAACCACTAACCACGCTGAAAAATGATCGACAATCCTGGCCCGAGTAGCCAACTCTGCTGTAAGAGGAAGGAAATGTTTTATTTAACGTGTATTTACGGTTATATGGCGTCGGACATGTATGGTTAAGGACCACATACATTGACAGAGGTTAGCAGCATGGGCGGATCCAAGGGGGGGGGGGACCAGGGGGACGCGTCCCCCCCCAAAAAAAAATTGTTCAAGTGCCCTCAAAATTCCAAGTGCCCTTTTTGTTTGTAGAATTTTTTTTTTTTTTTAAGTAAACAATAATTATATTGTAGATAAATGAAATCAAGATTTTCGTGTACATGCGCAAGCTTGCAGATATGTGTCTGTGTTATTGAGTCTCAATGGGGCCCCATTGAGGTTCTAACGCGAGTGACGCCAATTTACTTCATTATTGCTAGTATATTATGACGTAGAACTGTAGGAATTCATATTAATTGTAAATATCAAAACTTGTAGTAAGGTGCCCTTTTGACGAGTCAATGTGCCCTTCTTTTTTGGTCCCCCCCTAAAAATATTTCCTGGATCCGCCCATGAGCAGCATGGGATTTTTTATATGCACCATCCCACAGACAGGATAGTACATACCACGGCCTGTTACACCAGATGTGGAGCATTGGCTGGAACGAGAAATAGCCCAATGGGCCCACCGACGGGAATCGATACTAGATCAATCGTGCATCAGGCGAGCGCTGTACAACTGAGCTACGTCCCGCCCCTTCTGCTGTAAGAGTTGCATGCAGACACAGTTATAATGCATTGTAACAGTCCCGCCTAGCTCTCTTACCACAGAGTAGGGCCCACTCGGGCTACAGCAATCGAAATAAAGATATTCGTACTCATACGGATCCCATTCTGAGTAATCCTTGAGACACTGAAAAAGCTAAGATGTGTGCCCCAAGACGGCACTGGCATAGCCGAAGAGAAGGGCATGGAGCCATAATGCCACCTCACTGGCGTAGGAAACGGGGGGGGGGGGGACGTACCCCCCCCCCCCCCCCCCCCCACACACACACACACACTTTTCAGATATTTTGCTTTATATTTGCTTTAGAAGTGTAAGTGTGTAAATATAAAAGTGTGGCCCTCTCCCCACACACACTTTTTGGCAACTTCCTCCAGTTAAAAAAAAAACAAATTCTGTCGCCTCATAACATGACTCGTAGAGTGTGGTGGTTTGCCCTTTGCCACAATATAAAATCCTGGCAACACCAGTGCAGGGTAGAGAATTAAAAACTCAACACCATTGCTGACTGCTGTGGCCAGGTTAGTACATACCATAGCCTTTGATGTACAAGGCATAAGGATCTAGTTAGGATGGCAAATCCGAGTACACCAAGGGTTCTAAAATTTGTCACAATAAAGAAACACACTGTAGATGGTTTTTAAAGATTTATTCAATAACCGTTTATATATGAAAATAAATGTTTAAAACCAGCACATTTTAATGTAAATCATTTAACAATAACAAATAAAAATAAATATAAAAAAAATCTATTTTTAAGATTTAAAGATAATGTAACTCAAGGTAGTACAATTTAATGATCAACATTACACTCTCCTGTAGCCATGATACATGCATGCATGCACAATAGTGATACTCATTTGCAACATGACAATATCACTCAATTTAGTACAATTTAATTATCAACATCATACTCTCTTGTACCCATATCATACATGCATGTATGTATATGCAATAACAAATACACAAGATCCAAATAAAATACATAATTAAGCCCATGGGTTGGTGTGCACAAAAGCAATTATTTTATCTCAATATTTAAAACTAGATTTTATCTACTAAAATCATATAAAGGTACAGTACTATCTCCTGCGTGTTCTTCACAATGTTCACATTTTTATTTCATAAAATCATGTACACAGGTTTCATGCAGTTTGAAAAATGTTTTCAAATTAAGATACAGGGCTTCTAGGTTATGGTAGCCCCACTCCAATGGCTACTGATATTCAATGTTGTAATACCGTAAACTAGTATTGCCATGCCTGATGGCTAGTGAATTTTTAAGTGTTGCAGTTGCACGGACCCCCCCCCCCCCAGCTAAAAAAAATACCAGCCTCACCACATAGATCTAAATTAATGTCCACATGTGTGTACCCTCTCGTCCCCTCATTCATGCACAATGACTGAAAAAAAGCCTGCCTACCAACATGTACCCCTAACCCCCAATGTTATTGGAAACACGATTGTTTCCTTTCCTTATAAAGTTATAAACATTTACATATTGTTTCGGAAACCCCCTTACCTAAAGCATAATCCACCCCTGTACAACTCCAATACTCCAATCTGGTGTAAACAAATATGGTTAATTCCAGCATCTAGAACTGAATGCCATAACAATTATGATGGTGGGGCAAATTTACAAAGCCTGTTTTTGGCTTACATGTGTAACAACAAGTACATGTACGTACAATGCTTAAAAATCTGCATTTAACAAAAACAGGCTTCATAAATGTGGCCCATTGTGTATTCCATGTAAGCCAGTAATTTAATGAGTTGCTTCCTTT
The DNA here is from genome assembly GCF_016097555.1 of Gigantopelta aegis. NCBI lineage: Eukaryota > Metazoa > Mollusca > Gastropoda > Neomphalida > Peltospiridae > Gigantopelta > Gigantopelta aegis. The sequence continues at coordinate 20,787,664 of NC_054702.1, forward strand.
TTGGGTACAACCCTAAATAAAAACAAAGTTCAGTAAAAAATGTCAGCTTTGTAAATGTCATTGTTCATTAATGACATTATAAAAGTTTACCAAGTAACTTAACACTGTTTATACATTACCAATACTCCATTACCTTTAACAAGTGAAAATATCTAAAATGCTTAAAATTTAATGATCAACAAAACTAATTTTAAATGACACATAATAACAAATCACATAAAAATGGTTTAAAAACGATATCAGAGTCTTTTTAATGGCAGAATGCAATGGCCAGCAATGCCAAAGTGATAATATGCAAATATAGAATAAAGTTATCACAAGCAAAATTTAACCTTTCATTCACCAAACCATAAAACATGAAATAGAAGATGAAGGAGGCAGGCACCAAAATAAGCATGTCTGATAAATGGTGAACAGGATCAGGGGCCTAGCTTGGGATTTTCCGGTGGTACACAGACTTTTTCGGCGATGGAATAAAATACTATTGGCTGTGCCCACCCCCCACTCCCCCATATATTTTAATAAAAAACAAAATATTTGTAATCTCAGGTAGTACACACCTGCGTACCTGCATATATGGAAGCTAGGCCCCTGAGGATACCACAAAATAAGAACCCATTAACTTACAGGTTATCATAGAACAACTTTATGAAGTATACAGTTCCCATTTTTATCAAAAGCCCTTCATGCACGCATGCACACACACACACACACACACAACACACACACACACACACACACACAACACACATTAATATTTTGTTATTAATTCTTATCATTGTTCTCATTGTATTAATACTTATATGTGTAAATTAATTTTTAATAAACACACACTAATACTGTGCCATCCATTCATATCACTGTTCTCACTGTATACTTGTATGTGTAAACTAATTTTTAAAACATAAAACATTTTAAATCTAAAATGTAATGTTAAAATGCACCATGTTTCCTCTATGACTGTCAGAATTATCAAATGTTTGACATCCAATAACCAACGATTAATAAACAAATGTGCTCTTGTGGTGCCATTAAACAAAACAAAACTAACTTTATCAAAAAAGAGCACCTTTCTCTCCTGCCCATCATCCCCAACCAGTATTGCATTGCAAACCCTTGATATATCTATTCTGTATATATACCTGTGTATCATATGCATACAACATTAAAGCTTTTCTACACTGCACCACACACAAATTAGACAAGTTATCAACAGCTGATTAACATTTACATGGCACCATTTGAATCAACAATTTACAATGCTGAATACTATAAATCAATACCATTTAAGATGATTCATCTAGTCTTATTATACTTCTGAACATGACAACTACATATGTTCATAATAAATATAGTATAAATTACTATATGTACTAATATTCTTCTGATGTATGGCAACAAGGTAACACAAATGTATTTAAACACAAGGAAAAACTAAACTTTCTGTGAAATCATTCAGAATATAAAATACATTGAATCTAACAATAGTCTCTTGGCATTCATTTCCTATTGTACATTTCTGTCTGATTATATGAAAGACTACTAAGCAATGGAACTTGATAAATCATTTATCTGTTTTTCCAACTGCTTGGTTATGTGAAAGACTGGACAAACCATATACCTGTTTTTCCAATTGCTTGGTTATGTGAAAGACTGAAACAATCTAGGGCCGAATTTACGAAGCTTGTTTTCTTAAACGCAGGTGTTTAAGTATTGTAGATGTAGATGCATGTAGTTACATGTGTGTAAGACATAGACAGGCTGTGTAAATTCAGCCCATAGTGTATAAGCCTTGATTACTATTTCAAATAGTGGCGTACCTAGGGTATGGCAGGTATGGCACATGCCCTGGGCGCCACTTGAGGGGGGCGCCACTGAGCAGTTTCTATTAAAGTCAGACGTTATCTAAAAGATGGGTGTCAGATATTTGGACAGGGGGTGCAATTTCAGTGCTTACCATAGGCGCTATTTCCCGTAGATACGCCACTGATTTCAAATTATGAAATGTAAAGTTTCTCAACTCTGTTTAGTTACTGAACTCCTCAACAATGTACAGGTTCTCAACTCTGTATAGTTTCTTAACTCCCTGTAGTTTATTCAAATTGTATAGTTCCTCAACTCTTTGGAATGTAATTTCTCAACTCCTTGTTAAGTGTTTCATCTCCTTTTAAGATCTGAACTGTGTATAGTTTGTTAACATGTACAGTTTCTCCACTCCTAAAGTTTCTCCACTTATAGTTTCTCAACTTCATGACATGCAGTTTTTTTCAACAATTTGTATGTACAGTTTCTTGATTCCATGTTTGTTTTCTTAACTCCATAACCTTTTGTGTAGTTTTTTTAAGAGAGGAAACCCACCACATTTACCCATTAGAAGCAAGGAATATTTTATATGCACAATCCCAAACAGGATAATACATACCAGGGCCTTTGATATACCTTGCCATATAGTCTTTCAGTTCTTCGAGTAGTTTTCTGCCTATGGTCTCTAAACTCCACTCACGGTACGAAGGTTGAGATGGTCAGTTCCTCTCAACTCCTAGGTTGTATGAACAGCTCAAAGTTGTGAGGTTTCTCCCATGTTCAAGGCTTCCCCCTATTAACTCTCACCTCCCCTCCCTATTAATTATCAACTCCCCTCCCTATTAACTCTCAACTCCCCTCCCTATTAACTCTCAACTCCCCTCCGTATTAACTCTCAACTCCCCTCAAGGTCCAGAGGTGGAGATGGTCAGTTCCTCTCAACTCCTAGGTTGTATGAACGGCTCAAAGTTGTGAGATGTCCCCTGTGTTGAAGGCTTCTCCCTAGTAAATTTCAACTCAACTCCCTATTAACTTTCAACTCCCCTTAAAGTCCAGAGGTTGAGATGATCAGTTCCTCTCAACTCCTAGGTTGTATGAACGGTTCAAAGTTGTGAGATGTCCCCTGTGTTGAAGGCTTCTCCCTAGTAAATTTCAACTCAACTCCCTATTAACTTTCAACTCCTCTTAAGGTCCAGAGGTTGAAATGATCAGTTCCTCTCAACTCCTAGGTTGTATGAACGGCTCAGTTGTGAGATGTCCCCTGTGTTGAAGGCTTCTCCCTAGTAAATTTTAACTCAACTCCCTATTAACTTTCAACTCCCCTTAAGGTCCAGAGGTTGAGATGATCAGTTCCTCTCAACTCCTAGGTTGTATGAACGGTGAAAAGTTGTGAGGCTTCCCCCGTGTTGAAGGCTTCTCCCACATGGTCACTGTGCCATCTTCAGCTGATGCAAACAGCCTCTGACAGTCGTAAGTGAAGGCCACACTGAAATTAGATAGAACATCGATCTTCAGAAGAATTGCATGTAAATCGATCAAACATTTGACACATGCTTATTTTTTATTGAAGGTATAAGCACATCACTCTTGGGCATACCTATCCATATTTCCCAGGAAATCGGGAAAAAAAAAAAAAACATTTAAAAAGTTAATGGTTGGTTGCCCCGCCCTCCCCCTTGCCTTACTCCCATCTGTTACACCTGATTTCCAATGCTAATTACCTGACGACAGGCCGAGCCAGTGAGGACTCGTGTTCGAGATCTAGAAGACAACTTAGGTCCCAGCTGTTCCATAAACTGAAAACAAAGAAAACAAAATCAAATTATATAATATAAAATCGGGGTATAAACATAGGTGATTTGCTACATGTAAATGTCATATTTGTCTGCATTTAATACTTGCACACATCTAAAATAAACACATAAAGATAACCTTTATTGGTTGTTTAATGAATGTTTGTTCTGTTTTATGACACAACTAGAGCACACTGATTTATTAATCATCGGCTATTGGATGTGAAACATTTTGATAATTCAGTGAAAATCCACTACATTTTTAAATTAGCAGCAAGCAATATTTTATATGCACTTTCCCCACAAACATGACAGCACATACCATAGCCTTTTGATAAACCAGCTGTGGCATACTGACTGGGATGGAAAAGTTAAAGTTTGTTTTGTTTAATGGCACCACTAGAGCACATTGATTTATTAATCACCATCTAATGAATGTCAAACATTTGATACTTATGACAGTCTTAGAAAGGCAACTCGCTAATTTTTTTCGTTAGTAGCCAGGGATCTTTTATATGCACCACCCCACAGACAGGATAGTACATACCATGGCCTATGATATACCAGTCCCAATGGATGCACCAATAGTATTCGATAATACCAATCCAAGTACCTTGAGTTAGCTATCTACTGACCCAGTTGGATCCCACCCACCCTTTGAAAATGACAGTTTAAGTGTATACCGTATAACCCCTGTACTAAGGCCTCCTGCAATCACGTTGATAGATCTTCCCTCGGGAGCTGTGGAGTATGCCAGGCAGTTTATAGAAAACTCATCACACTTCCGTGAAACTACGTGTTTCCCATTTATTGTGTGCAGCTGGATGAAGCTTCCCAAAGCTAAAAAAGAAAAAAAAAAAAAAAAAAAAAAAATTGGTCATATTTACAGATATTTATGACATTAAAATTATGATGTACATATTCGTATAGAATGATGAAAATTCAGAAATTTTTTATGAATACATAACCTGATCTTTCACCAAGTGCATCCTTCCTCCCCCTTCCCATATATGCATGGAGTAGTCCTAATATCCCACATGTAAAAGCCAATCAAACAGCTGGAATCTTTCATTAGGTCAGGAAAATTGTATCACAAGCATCATATCGGCCCTGGTGGTATAGTTATTAAGCCATCAGATTAAAGGCTGGGTTTGCATCCCGTTACCAAGACCACACCTAAAGTGAGTTTTAACGTAATGCCTCAATGAGGAGGTATAAGGCCACAAATATGGACTCTCTCTCACTACCGGCCTCAGTGGTGCAGAGGTTAAACCATTGGACTACAGGCTGGTAGGTATAGGGTTCGCAGCCCAGTATCGGCTCCAACCCAGAGCGAGTTCTTACGGGCTTGATGGGTAGAGGTGTAAGGCCACTACACCCTCTTCTCTCTCACTAACAACTAACAACTAACCCACTGTCCTGGACAGACAGCCCAGATAGCTGAGGTGTGTGCCCAGGACAGAGTGCTTGAACATTAATTGGATATAAGCACGGAAATAAGTTGAAATGAAATGAATTAATTCTCTCACACTATAATAACCACTAACAACTAACCACTAACAAACTGTCCTGGACAGAGTCCAGATAAACTGAGGTTTGTGCCCAGGATAGAATGCTTGTACTTTAATTGGATATAAGAACGGAAATAAGTATAAATGAAAGGAACAAGTATTGTTAATGTGTACAATTTAACAAACATCCCTTGTGTTAACTCTTAAAATGCAAAAAGAATGCATACATATTACACACTTACAAAAAGGTCTGTACAGATAACAATCGAAAAATATAATTATGAATATTTATGGAAGTTATAACACAAAATAATTGTATCAGAAGCAACAGTATTATAATAAACATTCAGGGTGTCACATCTAGAATGACATACAGAGTAGCACACTTACCATTAATACCTCTAGGACTGACACTGACATCAGTATTATAATAAATATGAAGGTGTCACGTCTAGAAAGACATACAGAGTAGTACACTTGCCATTAATACTTCTAGGACTGACACTGACATCATTATTATAATAAATATGAAGGTGTCACGTCTAGAATGACATACGGAGTAGCACACTTGCCATTAATACCTCTAGGACTGACACTGGCATCAGTATTATAATAAATATGAAGGTGTCACGTCTAGAATGACATACGGAGTAGCACACTTGCCATTAATACCTCTAGGACTGACACTGGCATCAGTATTATAATAAATATGAAGGTGTCACGTCTAGAATGACATACAGAGTAGCACACTTGCCATTAATACCTCTAGGACTGACACTGGCATCAGTATTATAATAAATATGAAGGTGTTACGTCTAGAATGACATACAGAGTAGCACATTTACCATTAATACCTCTAGGACTGACACTGACATCAGTATTATAATAAATATGAAGGTGTCACGTCTAGAATGACATACAGAGTAGCACACTTACCATTAATACCTCTAGGACTGACACTGACATCAGTATTATAATAAATATGAAGGTGTCACGTCTAGAATGACATACAGAGTAGCACACTTACCATTAATACCTCTAGGACTGACACTGGCATCAGTATTATAATAAATATGAAGGTGTCATAATAATGACATACAGAGTAGTACACTTGCCATTATTATGTATAGGACTGACATCAGTATTATAATAAACATCCGAGGTGTCATGTCTAGAATGCATACAGAGTAGTACACTTGCCATTAAAGGGACATTCCCGAGTTTGTTGCAATTTTAAAGATGTTATCGACTAACAGAGACTTTTTTACGATTGTAATTACATATCAAACATATTTTTCTGCATAAAATGTTAGTGGGTGTATATTAAACGTGTTTCTGATTGTTCTACTATTTGTACTAGGTTAAATTTCATTTTATTTCCTAAAATATATCTTTTCGTACATACGAAATTATTTGAAGACAAAATCCAGTTTGGCTTCTTACAAATATTAAGATGACCAGAAACACATTGAATATACAAACACTGATATTCTAAACAAGAAAATATATTTAATATGCAAGTTTAATCGTAGAAATATTTTATTTTTCGGAAACATCTTACAATGCAGCAATGTCCTTTAATACCTCTAGAACTGACACTGACATCAGTATTATAATAAATATGAAGGTGTCACATCTAGAATGACACACAGAGTAGTACACTTGCCATTATTATGTATAGGACTGACATCAGTATTATAATAAATATGAAGGTGTCACCTCTAGGACTGACACTGGCATCAGTATTATAATAAATATGAAGGTGTCACGTCTAGAATGACATACGGAGTAGCACACTTGCCATTAATACCTCTAGGACTGACACTGACATCAGTATTATAATAAATATGAAGGTGTCACGTCTAGAATGACATACAGAGTAGCACACTTACCATTAATACCTCTAGGACTGACACTGACATCAGTATTATAATAAATATGAAGGTGTCACGTCTAGAATGACATACAGAGTAGTACACTTGCCATTAATACCTCTAGGATTGACACTGACATCAGTACTATAATATGAAGGTGTCACATCTAGAATGACATACAGAGTAGTACACTTGCCATTAATACCTCTAGGACTGCCACTGGCATAAGTATTATAATAAATATGAACGTATCACGTCTAGAATGACATACAGAGTAGCACACTTACCATTAATACCTCTAGGACTGACACTGACATCAGTATTATAATAAATATGAAGGTGTCATGTCTAGAATAACATAGACTAGTACACTTGCCATTAATACCTCTAGGACTGACACTGACAAGGTCTCCCAAAGTGTCACTAACTGCCAGCGTCTTCACGGCCTTGGGATGACTGGTTATTGAGAGCACATATGACAATCTAGAAATAAAAAATCAACATACTTCTCACACGACAATTAAGCACCTAAAGATTGTTTTATTTCTTAAATCATCTTTCTAACTGCATGTCAACTTATTTTAACAATATCAGTAACATATCAAACAAACATGTCTGTACACCAAAACACAAAAAAAAGTAAAGTTTGTTTTGTTTAACAACACCACTAGAGCACATCTATTTATTAATCATCAGCTATTGGATGTCAAACATTTGGTAATTTTGACATATAGTCTTAGAGTGGAAACCCACTATATTTTTCCATTAGTAGCATGGGATTTAACACAAAAAATGTCAGTATCATAAACAGAACAAGATTGGACACCTGTCTCATTGCAATTAAAAACAAATATTACACATTGATTTTTTTTTGATTTTTTTGTTTTCTTTTGGAGGGGGGAGGAGTATTTAAAATCACAATAAAACAGTAGAAAGTATTGTTTGTCTAATAAAACACCAGACGAAGAAACAAAAATGAACTTGGACAAAATTTCAGAAAATATCCAGGATAAAATTATTGTAAGCTTTTTATAAAATAAAACAAGGATATGAACAGTAATCACGTGACATTAAAATCTGAAATTGTGGGTGAATATTTCTGTTTTCATACTTTTCATAGTTAGTAAATAAACAGTATACATGTCAAATATTTCTGTTTCTATACTTTTTTATAGTTCCTAGATAAACAGTATACATGTTGAACATGACAGATATTTGTTTCCATACTTTTTATAGTTCCTAGATATACAACAAAGATGAAAAACATTCCAATCTGCCATGTATACTGTTTATCTAGGAACTATAAAAGAGTATGGAAACAGAAATATCTGACATGTATATTGTTTATTAAAATTATGTCTTTGAATGTATAAGGGACAGGATTTAGCTCAGTCGGCTGAGTGCTCACTTGAGCTGTTTGCATCGCAGGATCGAACCACCTCAGTGGATCTATTTAGCTGATTCGGTTTTTCTCGTTCCAACCAGTACACTACTATACTTTTTTATAGTTCCTAGATAAACAGTATACATGTTGAACATGACATATATTTGTTTCCATACTTTTTATAGTTCCTAGATATACAACAAAGATGAAAAACATTCCAATCTGCCATGTATACTGTTTATCTAGGAACTATAAAAGAGTATGGAAACAGAAATATCTGACATGTATATTGTTTATTAAAATTATGTCTTTGAATGTATAAGGGACAGGATTTAGCTCAGTCGGCTGAGTGCTCACTTGAGCTGTTTGCATCGCAGGATCGAACCACCTCAGTGGATCTATTCAGCTGATTCGGTTTTTCTCGTTCCAACCAGTACACTACAACTGGACAAAGGCTGTGGTATGTGTTTTCCTGTCTGTGGAAAAGTGCATATAATAGATCCCTTTCTGCATTAGGAAAAATGTTGCGGGTTTCCTCTGATGACTACGAGTAAGAATTACCAAATGAATTAACGTCCAATAGCCGACGATTAATTAATCAATGTGCTTCAGTGGTGTTGTTAAACAAAACAAACAAAAATTTAATGTATACTGCCTGTTAAGTTTTAAAATTCTATCTATAGAATCTTATATGTTTTATTTAACGACACACTCAACATATTTTATTTACAGTTATATGGTGCCAGACATATGGTTAAGGACCACACAGATATTGAGAGAGGAAACCTGCTGTCGCCACTTCATGGGCTACTCTTTTTCGATTAGCAGCAAGGGATCTTTTATATGCACCATCCCATAGACAGGGTAGTACATACCATGGCCTTTGATATACCAGTCGTGGTGCACTGGCTGGAACGAGAAATAGCCCAATGGGCCCACCGACAAGGATAGATCCCAGATCGACCACGCATCGAGCAAGCGCTTTACCACTGGGCTACGTCTCGCCCTAACTATAATAAAGACATTTGTTACCCATCCGACAGTTAACTATAAAAGTATAATGTGCCATACTAGAACTCTGTAGACTTATTAGTACGTCAGGCCTCTGAGAATTTAAAATTAGTATAAACCAGTTATGGGTTATGCAAAACAAATTCAGGCAACCCATTTGGTTTTATGTAACCCATAATGACAATGTAATTGGTGTCCTAACTTTAATGCCTCAACCAAAAATGGGTTTCGCACAATTAGATTTATGTGAGCAATGCACGATGGAAATAACTGTAACAAAAAAAATCAACCTCCACTGAGGGGATTCGAACCACAGACTCTCAATATGAGAGTCCAGCGCTCTACCAACTCAGCTAATAGGGAAATTCCCACTAGTTACTGCCAGTAGGAGTACTTTATACCAACACTACTACATACACCCCACTCAAGTGAAGCTACGTCCCAGAGCTGTGGGCCACGGGCAGTTGAACTGTTACGGGTCCTGACTGGGTTATAATTGTATTCTTGTGTTAAGAACACACCCAGTCCCTACGTCGGATCCAAATGTAACAGATAAAAATCAACCTCCACTGAGGGGATTCGAACCACGGACTCTCAATATGAGAGTCCAGCGTTCTACCAACTGTGCTAATAGGGAAATTCCCAATAGTTACTGCCAGTAGAAGCACTTTATACCAACACTACAACATGATCATTCTTGCACTTTTCAGAGGCCTGTATTTTAAAAATAATCTCCGATAATATCTGTCAAATGGTAGAGCACGTGCTGCAGTTATGAAAAGTGCCTTTAATTTTCAGAAAGTACAGAGGTGTTAACCAATTCTTTACAAGATTTTTTCTTATTATTACAGAAAGCACAGAAGTATTAACCAATTCTTTAAAAAAAACACACAATTAAAACCCAACTAATTACAGTAAGCACATAGGTGTTAACCAATTCTTTATGTTTTGTTAAAGAGAAAAAAAACCTGATTACAGTTATGTTGAATATTTCAGCGTGAAGGGTATTAACATATACATACAGTCTCCCACATCAACCGTGAGCTATTTATTCCTTTTTCTCACCTGTTGAGATCCCACACAATAATGGTCCCATCTTCACTTCCCGTGACAATCACACTGAATGGCTTAGACAGCACCATCACGTTTACTGTACCTGTGTGGCCAATTAACGCAGTCAGACTGCCAAACACTTGCAGGTTACTGGCCTGAAACACAGAGACTCACAATTATAGAAAATGAAGGAAGGATAAAGTTAAAGTTTGTCTTGTTTAACGGCACCACTAGAGCACATTGATTTAGTAATCATGGATATTGGATGTTAAACATTTGGTACATGTAGTTCTGACACATAGAGGAAACCCGCTACATTTTTCCTAATGCAGCAAGGGATATTTTATATGCACTTTCCCACAGACAGGAAAGCACATGCCACGGCCTTTTACAACTCGTGGAACACTCGATGGAACGAGAAAAGTCACTGGCACAGTCTCAGAATTATAGAAAATGAAGGAAGGAAGGAAGGAAAGTTTTATTTGACAATGCACTTCAACACATTTTCATTATAGTTGCATGTATATTATAACATCGGCCATATGGCTAAGGATCACACAGATAATGAGAGAGGAAACTCAGTACCACCATGCAATGGGTTACATACTTTTTCTGATAAGCAGCAAAGGATATTTTATAAGCAGCATCCCATAGACAGGATAGTACATATCATGGCCTTTGTTACACCAGTTCAGAGTTGTGAACCATTGGCATGAGAAATAGCCCAATGGGCCCACTGACAGGGATCGATCCCAAACTGACCGCACATCAAACGAGTGTTTTACCACTGGGCTACGTCCCACCCCCAACAAATATGATATAAGTTTTACAGCTGATTAATGCCTTTGTGATTGTCAATTTTATTCTGAGCCTAATATGTTATATTCTTTTACCACTGACATGGGCCAGTATGAATTTTATACCCTACCTAATATGTTATATATTATTTTCAGTTGATTAATGGCTCTGTAAATCCCATCCCATCCCCATCCCCATCCCCATCCTCATCTCATGCACATACACCCAGCCACCCAGCCACCCATCCACCCGTCCATTCATCCATCCAATATGACTGACTCTACAACATATCACATCTCAGACAACAACTCTACCATTGAGTTAAATCCCACCCCTTCTGTTATTGTTTTGTTTCTTCATCTTACCTTGGCAATAACCGGCCTCGGTGGCGTCGTGGCAGGCCATCAGTCTACAGGCTGGTAGGTACTGGGTTCGGATACCAGTCGAGGCATGGGATTTTTAATCCAGATACCGACTCCAAACCCTGAGTGAGTGCTCCGCAAGGCTCAATAGGTAGGTGTAAACCACTTGCACCGACCAGTGATCCATAACTGTTTCAACAAAGGCCATGGTTTGTGCTATCCTGCCTGTGGGAAGTGCAAATAAAAGATCCCTTGCTGCCTGTCGTAAAAAGAGTAGCCTATGTGGCGACAGCGGGTTTCCTCTAAAAACAATGTCAGAATGACCATATGTTTGACGTCCAATAGCCGATGATAACATACAAAAATCAATGTGCTTTAGTGGCGTCGTTAAATAAAACAAACTTTATTTTACTTACCTTGGCACTGTTGTGTGCGACGTTATACACATTGATGACTCCAGCTGTCCCGGCAGTGAAGAAGAGTCGACAGTCGGGCACTGATGCACAGCACATTATCTGAACAGAGAAAAATACAAAACATAAGAAATGTTATTAAAGAGAAGAGCTGTAAACTCAAAATGGTAAAATTCTGATGAACAATTTAAATATTTGATTCAGTTTTAATATGGACCCATTTGATAGCATTATTTATTAAAATTTACAAGAAGTATATCTACATGTTTTTAACAACACCACTAGAGCACATCGATTTATTAATCATCAGCTATTGGATGTGAAACATTTGGTAATTTTGACACATATAGCCTGAGGGAGGAAACCCATGACATTTTGTCCATTAGTAGCAAGGGGTCTTTTATATGCCCCATCCCACACACAGCAAAGCACATACCACAGCCTTTGATATACCAGTCATGGTGCACTGGCTGGAATGAGAAATAGCACAACCGTCCCACAGACGGAAACATCTAAATGTACCCACCTCATCACAGCTGGGCTCCCGTAGAAAGTTGATTGGCGGTTGAGCGACCTTATTCTGAACCCGCAGAATGCCGTCCTGATAACCCCAGCTCACAATGCCGGCCCACATCACGTCCGTCACATTCTCCTGCACGTCAGCTGGGACAAACAAAACAAACTGTTTGAAGCAACTCCATGAGCTGGACTTACCAAACGTTATACAGTGGAACTCCTCTAACACAGACACCCTCGGGACCAAGTAATAAGTCCGGTTTTAAGAGGTATCCGGTTTACAGAGGTTCTCTTCTGCACTTATATTTAAAAAGGGACCATGAAAAACGTATGGTTTTGGGGGAATTCCTGTTTACAGAGGGTCCGGTTTTGAGAGGTTTCACTGTACATGTAGATAACCTTGTTAATAAACAGCCTTGTATATTTAATCCTTTATGACAAACACTCATGTTTAGCCACACAGTGTCATATCTTATTTTGTCCATGTTTAAGACTAAATACATCTAAAATAAATTAGCAATAAATAAATTCAGCCTATAATTACATAAATGTATATTAACATTCCCAATTTTACAATTAATAAAAACAAACTGTTCTGATTAAAGAAGCAGCTGATTTGAATGAATGTTTAATGACACCCAGCACCAAAAAACACATCGACTATTGGGTGAAAAAACTAATTTAACTATTTTCTTGATAAAACATTTGTTGCAATGGCAATTCAAATTCTCATCTTTTTCTATCTTTCTGGTTTTGTTCTTTGATTACTTAACAATTTCAAATATAATTTTATTTCCATCAAGCCGTATTAATGGCCTCTTCCTGCATTTTATAATACAAATTTAGTATGTGTCAATATGACAAAAATACAGCAATTATAATATTTAAACTGTTATAATTATGTACAAAAACCAAATTAAATTGCTAGACTAAATATCTAACAAACCCACTGTTTAAAACAAAACGTATGATAAATATTAACATTTACTGTTTGTACTGTTAATTTTCAAAACGAAAGTTTCCAATTTCAAAATCTGAATAACTGCACATTATACCTTTATCTTTTCCATGTAACAACAATACGCAGGCATTGTCTTCCAGTCCGAACATGTAGCCTGTTGGGATGGGCACCAGAGATTTGAAGACCACAGAATACTTCTGCTGCCAGGCAGGTTCTGGGGCGGCACCCTCCGGATTCCACATGTAGTTGCCCCAATTCAAACCAGTGATATTCTTCAGTCGAGGCTAAAACGAAGAGAACTTCACAGAATTAATGGTCTCACCTACAATAAAACAAAATTGGTGCAGAGTGATGAACATTCATAGGTGCAACCATAAACCAAAACTGAAACTTTTTTATAAACAGGCTTTAGGAGCAAATTCCGTAGCAATCACTTTCTATAGGTTGAGTAGATTCCATTTATGCATTTCTGTACATGTGTGAATATCTACGTTGTTTGTGCTGTCCAGTCTATGGGAAAGTAGATAGGATTACAGGCTGTTCAGCACACTGTTTTGAAAAAGTAGGACAAAAGTAGGAATGAATATATATAAAAAGGTTGAGTAGATTCCATTTATGCATTTCTGTACATGTGTGAATATCTACGCTGTTTGTGCTGTCCAGTCTATGGGAAAGTACATTAGATTACTTGCTGCTTTTCATTAGGAATAAATTGTATGCAGCAGTGAGTTTTCTCATTTTTTAGACCAAGAGTCGAAATGACCATGATATGTATACTCCAGATAGCTGTTAGTATAAAACTGAAAGTGTGTTTAGGTGTGACAAAACAGGCATTCCTTTTATCTGGAATGTTTTTGTTGTTTTCTCCTTTATAAAGAAGAAGACGTTTGTTTTGTTTAACGACACCACTAAAGCACATTGATTTATTAATCATCAGCTATTGGATGTCAAACATATGGCATTTCGACAGTCATAAATAAGAAATCCACTACATTTTTCCATTAGTAACAAGGAATCATTTATATGCACCATCTCACAGACAGGACAGCACATACCACAGCCTTTGATATACCAGTTGTGGTGCACTGGCTAGAGAGAGAAATAGCCCAATAGGCCTAGCTATGGGGATCGATCCTAGATTGATCGCACATCAAGCAAGTGTTTTCCCAGTGGACTACACCCCGCTCTCTTCTCCTTTATGAAGTAACAAGGCAAGACATAGGTACAGTGAAACCTGTTTATACAAGTGTTTTCCCACTGGGCTACACCCCGCTCTCTTCTCCTTTATGAAGTAACAAGGCAAGACATAGGTACAGTGAAACCTGTTTATACAAGTGTTTTCCCACTGGGCTACACCCCGCTCTCTTCTCCTTTATGAAGTAACAAGGCAAGACATAGGTACAGTGAAACCTGTTTATACAAGTGTTTTCCCACTGGGCTACACCCCGCTCTCTTCTCCTTTATGAAGTAACAAAGCAAGACATAGGTACAGTGAAACCTGTTTATACAAGTGTTTTCCCACTGGGCTACACCCCGCTCTCTTCTCCTTTATGAAGTAACAAGGCAAGACATAGGTACAGTGAAACATGTTTATACAAGTGTTTTCCCACTGGGCTACACCCCGCTCTCTTCTCCTTTATGAAGTAACAAGGCAAGACATAGGTACAGTGAAACCTGTTTATACAAGTGTTTTCCCACTGGGCTACACCCCGCTCTCTTCTCCTTTATGAAGTAACAAGGCAAGACATAGGTACAGTGAAACCTGTTTATACAAATGTTTTCCCACTGGGCTACACCCCGCTCTCTTCTCCTTTATGAAGTAACAAGGCAAAACATAGGTACAGTGAAACCTGTTTATACAAGTGTTTTCCCACTGGGCTACACCCCGCTCTCTTCTCCTTTATGAAGTAACAAGGCAAGACATAGGTACAGTGAAACCTGTTTATACAAGTGTTTTCCCACTGGGCTACACCCCGCTCTCTTCTCCTTTATGAAGTAACAAGGCAAGACATAGGTACAGTGAAACCTGTTTATACAAGTGTTTTCCCACTGGGCTACACCCCGCTCTCTTCTCCTTTATGAAGTAACAAGGCAAGACATAGGTACAGTGAAACCTGTTTATACAAGTGTTTTCCCACTGGGCTACACCCCGCTCTCTTCTCCTTTATGAAGTAACAAGGCAAGACATAGGTACAGTGAAACCTGTTTATACAAGTGTTTTCCCACTGGGCTACACCCCGCTCTCTTCTCCTTTATGAAGTAACAAGGCAAGACATAGGTACAGTGAAACCTGTTTATACAAGTGTTTTCCCACTGGGCTACACCCCGCTCTCTTCTCCTTTATGAAGTAACAAGGCAAGACATAGGTACAGTGAAACCTGTTTATACAAGTGTTTTCCCACTGGGCTACACCCCGCTCTCTTCTCCTTTATGAAGTAACAAGGCAAGACATAGGTACAGTGAAACCTGTTTATACAAGTGTTTTCCCACTGGGCTACACCCCGCTCTCTTCTCCTTTATGAAGTAACAAGGCAAGACATAGGTACAGTGAAACCTGTTTATACAAGTGTTTTCCCACTGGGCTACACCCCGCTCTCTTCTCCTTTATGAAGTAACAAGGCAAGACATAGGTACAGTGAAACCTGTTTATACAAGTGTTTTCCCACTGGGCTACACCCCGCTCTCTTCTCCTTTATGAAGTAACAAGGCAAGACATAGGTACAGTGAAACCTGTTTATACAAGTGTTTTCCCACTGGACTACACCCCGCTCTCTTCTCCTTTATGAAGTAACAAGGCAAGACATAGGTACAGTGAAACCTGTTTATACAAGTGTTTTCCCACTGGGCTACACCCCGCTCTCTTCTCCTTTATGAAGTAACAAGGCAAGACATAGGTACAGTGAAACCTGTTTATACAAGTGTTTTCCCACTGGGCTACACCCCGCTCTCTTCTCCTTTATGAAGTAACAAAGCAAGACATAGGTACAGTGAAACCTGTTTATACAAGTGTTTTCCCACTGGGCTACACCCCGCTCTCTTCTCCTTTATGAAGTAACAAGGCAAGACATAGGTACAGTGAAACATGTTTATACAAGTGTTTTCCCACTGGGCTACACCCCGCTCTCTTCTCCTTTATGAAGTAACAAGGCAAGACATAGGTACAGTGAAATCTGTTTATACAAGTGTTTTCCCACTGGGCTACACCCCGCTCTCTTCTCCTTTATGAAGTAACAAGGCAAGACATAGGTACAGTGAAACCTGTTTATACAAGTGTTTTCCCACTGGACTACACCCCGCTCTCTTCTCCTTTATGAAGTAACAAGGCAAGACATAGGTACAGTGAAACCTGTTTATACAACATCATGCCGGGGACCTAATATTTATCCACTTTGAACAGAATCCAGTGATTAAAGTGCTGTTCCAGATGTATGGTGTACTGGGCTATATCAATCAACATATTATTTAATATGATTAGAAAATTTTCCATTTAAAAATATTCCCCTGAAAAACAGAACCAGCTGAATTCGTTTCGGGAATTTCCGTAAGATTTATCTGTGATGTCATGAAAGGAACTCCTTTCGATAGTCAGCGCCATTGTTCATTGCTTCTTGTGTGTTTATTATGGTTAAAGGGCGTGTTGTTGGTGGCTGTAGCAATACAAAAGCCAATAAATTTAGTCTTCACGCATTTCCTAGTAATGTTGCTATGAGAAAGCTGTGTGTGAATTTGATTAAAACAACGTGGAAAAACTGGACAGGAAGAAAATGCCGGAGACCGTTGCGACAGCACACACTTTAGTTTTGATTCGTCTGAACTGGCTTGTCAGCTTAAGCGAGATATAGGAATACCATGTGTTATGACTTTTAAAAAAAGATGCCGTACCACCAATTTTTCTGCGACACAAAACAAATGACAACAAGCCGACGCCATCCACATCGAAACGACCTTGGGGTGCATATCGTCAACGTCAACGTCCCAAACTGCGTTATGCTTCCAACTCCGGCCAGTTTTTTTTCTCATGCACGGTTCGTGCAATCAATCAGATCAGATTTGTTGTCGTTTGCATCTCGTTCATTTGTGAGGTTTTTCTTTACAGTTCGAGAACATTTTCATTAACAATAAAGTTCAGACAAGTTTTTTTTTTTTTTTTTTTTTTTTAAATTTTTTTTTTTTTTTTTTTTTAAATGCTATTTTTGTATGCAACTTGAAAACAATCGGCTCAGAAATAAATAACTTGTAAATTTCATAGTATGAAAAAAAGGCATTCCCTGTGAGACAGACTATAAATACATTAAATTAATTTCACTATACCTTCCCACAGAGAACACCTTTTTTCATACTATGAAATGTACTATAAGTTATTTATTTCTGAGCCTACTGTTTTCACAACTGCACACAAAAAATAGTATTTTTTTGTTATTTCCAAAACACTTTTACTTCTTTCTTTTTTTTTATGTCAAATTAAACTGAAATTATTCACAAAAAAACATCTTTATAGAGGGATCGGACAGACTAAAAGTCGTTTTTGTTTATTTCTTAAAATTACCAATATCGGGTCCACTTCGACTCGTAGAATTCAAGTGTTATTTATTGTCTTATCTACATCACAAGTATTAGAACATACAGCGTAGCAAAATAATTCGCACGAAAAGCTAAAGAATAAAACAAGAATAAAAGTTGTAAATTAGTGGTAAGCTGTCTCCACGACCATTTTCATCGTCATCTGTCAGGCCGGTGGTTCTTCAGAAGACGTTCCAGGTTCAAACTGATACAGCATTATTTGTTGTGTTGCACAAATATTAGTCCAGTCATCATTACTACACTATTCATCATCGAAAGAAGAATTGCATGATAACTGAGCTTGGCAATCGCTATCGGTCCCACTTTCGCTTGCGCTGGAAGTCATCTCGTGGTAGGTTTCTGTGAAGCGAGTTCCCTTCATGACGTCACGGCTATTTACAGGCAAATGTTTTTACCGAGAATTTTACACGGTCGTTTCCGGCAGTGTTCTACGGGAGTGATGTTTTAATACTTTTATGGGGCATTTTCGTAATTATCGATTTACATACTGGTGTAAAATATTATTGCAATGAATTAAGAAGGCATTTAATTGTGTAAATTAGAGAATTTTAATGTATGGTCTGGAAAAGCACTTCAAAGGGTTGTGTTATAGAATTTAGACAATTTGGTACCATGAAACTTGGCAGGTTTCTGGTTTGTTCAGGGTCTGGTTTAGACAGGTTTCACTGTATTACTTTTCTGATGGTGGCAAGTTCTGCGTTGAAGTTTTATGTTAAAGTTTCAAGTTTTGACCAGTTTCTCACAACATATATATATATATATATATATATATATAAAGTTTTTTTTGTTTAACGAAACCACTAGAGCACATTGATCCATTAACCATTGGGCTATTGGATGTCAAACATTTCATAACTGACATATAGTCTTAGAGAGGAAACCCGCTACATTTTTCCATTAGTAGCAAGGGATCTTTTATATGCACCATCCCATAGACATAATAGCACATACCATGGCCTTTGATATACCAGTTGTGGTGCACTGGCTGGAACCATGGTTGAAAATTAGCAGTCACCGGTCGCCCGTGGCGACCTTTATTGGCTAAGGGCGACTATGAAGTTTACAAAGGTAGTCCGCTGGGCGACCATCAATTTTAGGGTTTGGCGAATATGGTACCATTTAAAATAACAAACGCACCGAAACTGAATTGAATGTGGCAAAACACACCGCGTCTGTGCTGGCGTGAACTACAAATCTGGCAGCAGAAGACAGAACATGCTCTATATTTTGTCAGCACCCAGGGTTATGGGTAGGGATACTGGGTTATGTATAACAAAGTATATCGTATATTTTGGTAAAATGTTAGGTTTTTTACAGTTTTTTTTTTTTTTTATATTTATTTTATTAGTAGCCTACTACTGTAGCATTTACAATATCCAAATTAAACACACACAAATGCGCAATATTACATTTTACTCAGGAAGAAAATATAAATTTTTAGGCTATTATACGTTTGCATCAATAGGGTTAATTGGCATGTAACTTCATATCGAATGAAGATAAAATTCATATAAAAACATTAATGTAATTTATTACGTTCTAAACCCATACTATCTGAAATAATAATAATAATTTAAAAAAACATTCGGGGGGCGGGGGGGGGGGGGGGGGGGGGGGAAGCAGTTCAGTGTAACTTAAAATGTATTTTTTTTTACAATGAAACTGCATAGGTTAAATCTTCTTTTCTGATACAGGTTTTAAGGCAATTGATGGAACATCCAAGGTATTCTGAACGACAAAACCGTAATACATGATCACGGTAGTACATCTACACAATGTAGTCGAATGGGCGTTTGGCAAAATAGTGGAGGATTTCATGGGTTTTTATCTAGTGTCTCATCTATAGGAGGACGGCTATTTCCAAGGAAATCCTTTACTGCCGATGTCATCCCTTTTGTGTCACCACAAAGAGGACTGCCACTCTCAGACTAGCTTACTAAAGCTCGCGCAGTTTCACATTTAGTCTCTTGCTCTTGGTACTGCATTATCTTTTACTTCAGAGACAATGCAGGTCAAGCTGCACACCTTAACTGTTCTATTTTGTCTTCACCCATGTATTAAAAATGAGATTTAATCTGTACAATTTAATGGTAATTTGTAAAGAAACATTTTTATTTATACTGGATTTCTTTTCCAATTTTTTTTATTTGAGTTGGTGTGGGTTTAAAACTTAATCCCATGTTTTTATATGCATTTTAACTTTATTCATTATGAAGTTACATGTCAATTCATCGGTTTCCTTTTGACACAAATGGACTATACACGGTGAGCACAAAGTACCTATTCAACAAAGAACATTCTAGTTTTAATTTTGACTGTGCAATTAAATTGCAATGTGATAATTAATTGGAGGGCGAGTTGAATTTGAGCAGGGCAAGTAAGATTTTTCTTCAACTGGCCCTGCTGGCGACCATGGTTTTCATGTTAATTTTCAGCCCTGTGAAATGAGAAATAGCCAAATGGGCCGACCGACGGGGATCGATCCTAGACCGACCACGCATCAAACGAGTGCTTTACCACTGAGCTATGTCCTGCCCCCAACAAAATACAAGTCCTAGGATAAAGACACTGTGTTTTGTGTAATGACACCATTAGGGTATATCAATTTATTAATGATCCGCTACTGGATGCCAAACAATTTATAATTCTGACATAGTCTTAGAGGAAACCCCGAATTTGTTTTCATTAGCAGCAGGGGATCTTTTATATGCACTTCCCCATAGACAGGATGACACATACCACATCTTTTGACATACCAGTTGTGGAGCACTGGTTAGGATCGGGGGGGGTGGGGGGGGGGGGGCGAAGAAACCAAGTCAGAGAATGGGTCCACCGAGGAGATCCGATGCTCTGACCCAAGCACCTTAGGCAAGTGCCTTACTAACTGAGCTAGCACATACCACAACCATTGATGTATGTGCACTTTCCCTGAGCGCCTACGTGTGTATGGTTGAACAGCCCTCTACACACCATCACTGTAAATGAAGATACAACAAGTAAATCACACTTACAACACAGACTTTCTTCTCGCTGACTAAAGGGGTTCTGGATAGACCAGAGCTGAGCTTGTGTCCTGCTTGACTAGGGGGGTGAGGCGAGTAGAACAGCTGTATGGGCGTCTGTCCGTACGTCCGGATCATTGTCAGCACGGCCTGTCGCTTCACCGGGTCCTGGTACAGCTCAACGTCAATCCCGAAATATGTCTAGATGCACACAGAAAAGTGACATGAAAATAGCTATGGATGCATATATTAATTGATTATTGTTTTATAATAAGATATCTCAGTAACATGGTTGTCTAAATTACAATAAGCAACACACATTTTAGAGACTGTCACAATTATTACCTAACAACAAACATAGATATGAATACAATTTGTTAAAATACATAAAAATGTAGAGTATGTAAAAAAATGAGGATGGGTACTCTCTACATAAACCCATATACCTATTGGTCAAATTACCAACATATATAGATATGGATACAATTTGTCCACCCTCTGAACTCTACCCCATATGTTGGTCAAATTACAATGAAGAACACACATTTTAATTATTGACTCCAGTTACATGTACATACATGTAGCAAGACATATTTACCTATTGACATAATTTGTCCAAATACACTGTCTGTCAAACCAGGAGCCTAAGGAGGTGTACACAGCACCCAGCGAGACTCAGCCTTCACAAGGAAAGTCAAATGAATTGATCACCTGCACTTTCTTCCACACTTACTTGGAAGTTTTATGTAAGTGGCAACTTGATTGCCTTGCAGTAAACATTCTGATTGGGGGTTTTTTAAACTTAATATAATTGCTCATCTCGTACCATTTCAGGAGTCACCTACAGCTCAAAGACCTCGCTGTTTAAGAGTAGCTATCACTCTCACTCCCCTGGGACTAGTGTTTTTAGCTCCCCTATAGGGTGTATACTACCAAATCAAATCCCAAAAACAACAATAGTAACATGTGGCTAAAACTCAATCGACATAAACACCACAAATATAAATACTACCACCCCTCACCCTTAAAGTGAATCAGAAAAATATTGGATGGGGGTCAAGTTGCTCATTTCTGAGATAACGGGTAGCGTCTATGACTACCCTAGTTCCGCACAAAATTCGAGTACTTTTTTCTACAGGTATCCCATACATGTTTCAAGCACAAGGCTACTTGACATAGTGGCACTAGATGAAATAAAATTGCATACATTTTTTGCCCAGATGCAACTTTTTTTTTTTTTACAACCAACACGCTCACATTTATCACCAATCACAGGACTATGGTGTTCATTTCTCTATCAAAAGTTGGGTGCACCTCGAACTTTGACCCAGCCATGTCATGTCATGTCATGTCATAGGGTTTTACGTGCACATTCAGAGCAAGCTGTTGTAGCTCACGCCTGTCGTGGGTGCAAGAGCCGGCCTTGGCCGGCTCTTCCGTCCATGACAGGAAAGGTGGGGGAGGGGAAAGAGGGACCGCCTGCACTGGCAGGTGCAAGGGAGCACCAGCAGCCTGATTGAATCGGTAGCAGGCGGGTGGGGGTGGTGGTGGTGCTATGGAATTTGAATGGAGCCGTTAATGCCAAAGAGAAAGTGGTGCGCAATTTTGTTGAGGAAATTTTGGCGCAATTTTGAACGGTTGGTCGAAAGGTAAATGGCCGAGCTAATATAGGTTTTGATATTAGTGAATCGAGAGTAGCTCGTTAATTTTAGACCTTTATGATGCTGTGGTGTCTCCCTAGGTTGCCCATCGGGCCCTTATAAAGACCCAGCCGGAAGTTATCTGGTTTAGTACTACCGTAACATGTACATTTATATGGTAACTATATGGCAATATCTCCAATAGCTCCCCTTAATCTAAGTTAGAGGAGCAATTAATCACTCCTCTCAAAGTTTTTCACAGGAAGGTCTGGCAGTTCGTCTTGATTTTTCTCATGGCAAAGACTGAGCAGTGGTTGAAATACTGCCGACCCGACCTGTTTTTGTCAGTCAACTTCACCATGGACTGGGACTGGCAATTATTTTACATTTATATTCTATGATCATGTTTGGTCCAGCAGGTTTTCATTCGGTCCGGTAGAATTTGTAGCTTGCCTGTCCAAATATTTGGTAGGAATTTCAGCCAGTTTCGACTGCTGCAGAGAGAGACCCAATATATTATGTACATACATACCGATGGATGGAAAACATTAATGGCTTTGAATGCCTCCTCTCCTTGCTGTTTGTAGCCGAACACGAGAGAGACCCAATATATTATGTACATACATACCGATGGATGGAAAACATTAATGGCTTTGAATGCTTTCTCTCCTTGCTGTTTGCAGCCGAACAAACGAGAGAGACTCAATATATTATGTACATACATACCGATGGATGGAAAACATTGATGGCTTTGAATGCTTTCTCTCCTTGCTGTTTGTAGCCGAACACGAGAGAGACCCAATATATTATGTACATACATACCAATGGATGGAAAACACTGATGGCTTTGAATGCTTTCTCTCCTTGCTGTTTGTAGCCGAACACGAGAGAGACCCAATATATTATGTACATACATACCAATGGATGGAAAACATTGATGGCTTTGAATGCTTTCTCTCCTTGCTGTTTGTAGCCGAACACAAGAGAGAGAGACTCAATATATTATGTACATACATACTGATGGATGGAAAACATTGATGGCTTTGAATGCTTTCTCTCCTTGCTATTTGTAGCCGAACATGAGAGAGACCCAATATATTATGTGCATACATACCGATGGATGGAAAACATTGATGGCTTTGAATGCCTCCTCTCCTTGCTGTTTGTAGCCGAACACGAGAGAGACCCAGTATATTATGTACATACATACCGATGGATGGAAAACATTGATGGCTTTGAATGCTTTCTCTCCTTGCTGTTTGTAGCTGAACACGAGAGAGACCCAATATATTATGTACATACATACCGATGGATGGAAAACATTGATGGCTTTGAATGCTTTCTCTCCTTGCTGTTTGTAGCCAAACACGAGAGAGACTCAATATATTGTGTACATACATACCAATGGATGGAAAACATTGATGGCTTTGAATGCTTTCTCTCCTTGCTGTTTGTAGCCAAACACGAGAGAGACCCAATATATTATGTACATACATACCAATGGATGGAAAACATTGATGGCTTTGAATGCTTTCTCTCCTTGCTGTTTGTAGCCGAACACAAGAGAGAGAGACTCAATATATTATGTACATACATACTGATGGATGGAAAACATTGATGGCTTTGAATGCTTTCTCTCCTTGCTATTTGTAGCCGAACATGAGAGAGACCCAATATATTATGTGCATACATACCGATGGATGGAAAACATTGATGGCTTTGAATGCCTCCTCTCCTTGCTGTTTGTAGCCGAACACGAGAGAGACCCAATATATTATGTACATACATACCGATGGATGGAAAACATTGATGGCTTTGAATGCTTTCTCTCCTTGCTGTTTGTAGCCAAACACGAGAGAGACTCAATATATTGTGTACATACATACCAATGGATGGAAAACATTGATGGCTTTGAATGCCTCCTCTCCTTGCTGTTTGTAGCCGAACACGAGAGAGACCCAATATATTATGTACATACATACTGATGGATGGAAAACATTAATGGCTTTGAATGTTTTCTCTCCTTGCTGTTTGTAGCCGAACACAAGAGAGAGAGACTCAATATATTGTGTACATACATACCGATGGATGGAAAACATTGATGGCTTTGAATGTCTCCTCTCCTTGCTGTTTGTAGCCAAACACGAGAGAGACCCAATATATTATGTACATACATACCGATGGATGGAA
This sequence comes from Gigantopelta aegis, assembly GCF_016097555.1. NCBI lineage: Eukaryota > Metazoa > Mollusca > Gastropoda > Neomphalida > Peltospiridae > Gigantopelta > Gigantopelta aegis. The sequence goes on from NC_054702.1 coordinate 20,812,556, forward strand.
AACATTGATGGCTTTGAATGCTTTCTCTCCTTGCTGTTTGCAGCCGAACAAACGAGAGAGACCCAATATATTATGTACATACATACCGATGGATGGAAAACATTGATGGCTTTGAATGCTTTCTCTCCTTGCTGTTTGCAGCCGAACAAACGAGAGAGACCCAATATATTATGTACATATATACCAATGGATGGAAAACATTGATGGCTTTGAAAGTCTCCTCTCCTTGCTGTTTGTAGCTGAACATGAGAGAGACCCAATATATTATGTACATACATACCGATGGATGGAAAACATTGATGGCTTTGAATGCCTCCTCGCCTTGCTGTTTGTAGCCGAACACGAGATTGATCCAGTGGTGAATGTTCTGGGTGACATATGCCGATTCCAGCGCCTGTCGGTGTATTAGGATGAAGAGACGAGCATCGTTCAGGCTCCATGGTGGAAGTATCACATCAGACACAACCTCACCATTCTGACGCTTGCCGAAATTAAAACCTGAAACATTGTTTTCTTGTTGACAGTTATTCCAGAATTGATCACATGGGGAAAATGGGTTTAGGGGAAGCAACAATTACTATTTTACATCTGTGTGTCTGTAGCATTTCTGTGCTATGCATACTTGGTTTAAATCAGCTATTGGGTGTCAAACTAAGGTAAATAAATTAATAAACCGATGATCCAACATCAAAACAAAAATTGAGTTGGTATGTATTTTAAAATTTAAATTCTATACTATTCTGAAAAAGGAAAGACTGAAAAAGTTTTTAAAAAGACTACAGAATTAAAATATTTGTTAAAAAGTTTGCATAATTTAATAGGCTAAAATTCAATTAAATTGACACAAACAAAAACAGTATACCTTCCGAATTGACAAAAAATTCTGGCAGAAAGAAGAATTCTGGAATGAGTTCTTTAACATCTGAAGCCGACTCAAAGCTGGACAGCCTCCACGATGTAGCCATGCTGTGGAATGTTCGGTCGGGAATGTCAAAACTGGCGTCTGTAAAATAAAACAATTTAATAGTACCTAAAAGTAGAATAATTGTGATAAAAATATCCAGCATACTTCTAACATGCCATGATTTAACAAAAGGAAATATTGTAAATTGTAAAATTAATAAAAGCAAGATATTAATGTGAAAATTATCCTATGTATCGGCACAATAATTACTTGACATATTACATTTTTAACAAATCTCAGTGACAAGAATTTTTGTTTTGTTTTGAAAAACCCAATGCCAACACAATCAGGCATGGGTATCTGCTAGAATGAGAGTCCTATTTTATGTCATTAGAAAGTAATCATGTAATGAACAAGACAACACAAATATAAAAGAAATGCATTCTGGAAATGTGTTTTTGTAACTTAAAAAATGTCATTTGGAAAATAGATGTAAAACATCCCCTTGTTGTTGTTAAGTCTCCAACTATAGGTTTTATCTCTGTCTGTCCATCCGTGAAACCTATACTCCCCTCCCGTTGGACAGGTAAGGGACTATAGGTTTCATCTCTGTCTGTCCGTCTGTGAAACCTATACTCCCCTCCCGTTGGACAGGTTAGAGACTATAGGTTTCATCTCTGTCTGTCCGTCTGTGAAACCTATACTCCCCTCCGGTTGGACAGGTAAGTGACTATAGGTTTCATCTCTGTCTGTCCGTCTGTGAAACCTATACTCCCCTCCCGTTGGACAGGTAAGGGACTAATAACAGCAAGGGTATGTTTTACATCTAATTTACAAATTGTATTTTTTAGTTGCAAAAGCACATCGCAGTGCACTGATCCAGTGACTGGGATGGATAAAAAAACAACACTGAATCCACTGTAAGGACTGTACCTTGGTAAGACAGGAACATCTTGGTGAATGGCGGAAGTCGCACAAGGTAGTGAAGGACTGTACCACTGTTGGAGTAGTGACTCCCATAGTGATATGGCTTGATGCGGATACTGTTGTCCAGGTCAGGTGGTTTCTCATATTCTTGTCGAAGAAACTAAAAGGAAAGATACTTTATTAATGATACAAAGAAATCTATAAACTACATTAAATTTTGTACAACTACATGTACCAGGTCCTTAACATTAATTTTGTTGGTAAGTGTGAAACTTAGTTTAGAGAAGAAATCAGGTACGGTATTGAGGGTAAAAAAAATTAATTCTGTGAATTCGGTTAGATTCCTGTAAGATGAATCTTAAAAAACAAAGAATCCAAACTTCAAGTAACATCTATTTAAAAATATACTTTTCATCTCCAGATAATAAATATATTACTATCTATCAAATTCTTAATTATCTGGTCCATCTTCTTAAACTCCTACTGAAAAGAACACTATGTGAAATCTGTGGTATCACATGGAGACATTACACATACATTGTAAACCAATTTAATAGCAATGATCTAGACATTAAAGCAAAACTGTCCAGTGGAACTAATATGGTTGAAACTTGGTGCTGTCTACGAGGTTAGCCCCGAGTACTCTGACCATAACAGAGCAAGATAGACATATGAACAATTATAATGTTCTCTCCTGGCCAGTGATAACTGTGTAACGCTATAATACAACAATAATCCTATGTTTAACGTTAGATACCCCTACATTGATAATTTTCAACTTAGCTGATATCATTTATTTTACATAATAATCACTAACACACACAGTAGATTTGTCGAACCCTGCTACTGTAAACAAGAGCACAAGAAGGCCAAACTTACCTCATAGTTATCTCTGTATTTCTGCTCTCTCAATTTCTCCTGCACGGCTATCGGCTTGGACAAATCTCTGAAACCAAACAATGGACGGCACACAATTATCACTCGACAAATTGAAATGTTTGTGGGGTTTTTTTCAATTTCGGGGATTGAACTTATTACATAGCACATACCATGGCTGGAATGAGAGATAACCCAATGTTCCCACCGACAGCAATCGATCCCAGACTGACCGCGCATCAAGCGAGAGCTTTACCACTGGACTACGTCCCGCCCCTTTGAAATAAAGACACGAAAATAACAAACCTGTACACAGCTGGATTGTTCAGGTTAAGCTCCACATTCAGATAGTCCCGCAGAATGAATGGAAAGACTGGATACTGCATGAGGTCATTGAATGACCGGCCAGCCATCTTGTTGAGGTAGGTGAGGTAGTCATAGTTCGTGATTTTTCCTTCCTGCCACAGACGCTGCACGGCGGCAAGGTCACCGCTTGCTATCAGGTTAGGTAACTCTAATGACTTGAGCAGAACTGTCTGCAATGCATTACGCTCCTGAAACAAAAAAGATAATAAAGCAATAAGGAAGAAAATGTTTTATTTAACGACGCACTCAACATATTATATTTATGGTTATATGGCATCAGACATATGGTTAAGGCCCACACAGATATTGAGGGAGGAAAGCCGCTGTCACCACTTCATGGGCTACTCTTTTTCAATTAGCAGCAACGGATCTTTTATATGCACCATCCCATAGACTGGATAGCACATACTACGGCCGTTGGTGTACCAGTTGTAGTGTACTGGCATGAGTGAGAAATAGTCCAATGGGCCCACTGACGGGGATCGATCCCAAACTGACTGCACATTAAGCGAGCGCTTTACCACTGGGCTATGTCCCGCCAATAAAGCAATAACTTCGAGTTAAAAATGGATTGTTGATCTTAGCAGAATTGTGTCAAATTCATTTGTTTTAAAACAAAAATGTCAGAGAAAATCATATTTAAAGCAATAAGACAAATAGAGATTATTATATAACAGTAACTGTAGAATATTTAACACACTTATATCTAAACAATTCAAGTATACTTGAAAATCCCTTTTAGTTACTAAATGATAATTAGTAAACAGGTTAAGAGTACATCTGTCTTGGTAAAAAACATTGATATCAGAGAACTCTATCCATGTTCATCATTTCATCTTTCACTCTTTTCTACATATTTAATTATTTTTTTTTTATTAAACTTCACATATGAAAATGAATATTTTGGTGGGGTTTTTTTTTTCCCATTTGAAAAGATTACAATAAATAAATGTGACAGGGATTTAGATATAATTAATACGGGCACAGTGAACACTTTTGTTTGTTCAGAGATTTAATTACAGTATTAAATTAATTTATTACAACACATACAGGGCTAGAAATGAAAAAAAAAATCTACATGCACCAGGTGCATGCTGTTGTAAGTAGGATCATGGGATACGAAATGGATGCGCCCATAAGATAAAAGTTATCGTTTTCATGTGGCGAACAGATTACGAAATGCATACGCAAAATTCAACAACTTGAGTCTGAATCTGGAAGACAACAGGATACTAGTATACGCAATACACAGTACTTGAAAAATATTAGCATGCACCGCGTGCACCCAGTTTTAAAAGTTACATGCACACGCAAAAATCATGTACTAACACTGCATTTCAAGCCCTGACACATAATCAAATATATATATATTAGGAATTGTTTGCACAGAAATTAGTAATTTTTAGTGCCACTTTCCTTTGGGAAGGGGCCTAGGTTCAGACCCACAGAATGCCTGAACGTAGAATAATTTAGAAAATTTGTTTCTAATTTTCATTATTATTCATACTTACCTAGTACTAGCACAACAACAATGCTATACGACCCTGAGTTATAACCTCCACTGCAGAATTATCTCCCCTTGCCGGATGTATAACCTACACCCGCGCATGGGTAGACCGTATATCCTCGTTATCGATTCAAAGTCCGGAATGACTGAATCAAAAAAGACCTCACTCGGGGCGGGTGGGAGGTAACTGTTGGTGTGCTAGTACTAGGTAAGTATGAATAATAATGAAAATTAGAAACAAATTTTCTAATAGTCTTATTCAACTTACCTTTCTAGCACAACAACAATGCTATAACAGACGTGATATAACACCGTTAAAGCACGAGAATTTAACATTAAAGGGAGGAGGTAAGAAAACAAGGAGGACTTACTCATTCAACCAGTAGTGTTCGTCTCAAGTAATGATACAGTGAAAAAGCAACCCACATCATACGAGGTATAAAATGTCAAAGTGACTTTTAAATTGAAGAACTACAACCCCAATTAAAAGTAAACCAAGTTCACAAGGTGAGGAAACCCGCACACCAAGTAATGGTAAAAGACACTCAACTGCCCCAGATAGTCAACCATCCACCACCCACTCTCCAACAGGAGATGGAGAACGATCTCCCAGAAAGACTGCCGCTAGCGACCGGATGAAATAAGGGTCGCCCCCTACTCGTGGCCCTGCGCACCGAAATGAGTTGCTGCCCTGCAATGAATCCGCCGAGTTCCGTCCGGACCAACAGCCATATCACGGAAATAAAACCGGTCAAACGTGTGTCGACCTTTCCAAAATCCCGCACTCATGACCTTGAAAATGTCCAAAGAATCATGGAAATTAAGGGAAGCAGAAATCGCCCGAATCTCATGACGTCGAACGGAGAAATTCCGCAGAACATGATCATCCGCCTTCTCATATGCCAGTTTGATGGTTGCAGCAATCCATCTTGACAAAGCACATGCGAACGATCTAAAAGTTGATGATGCTGTACAGGCGCCCCAACAACAGAACTGGCGTCGCACCCGAAACAACGCCACCCGGCTCTGTGACTGAGACAACGTTGTGAGACTTCGCGATTTCACCAAGTGGCTCGATCACCGAAGTAACGCCGAAAGACGCATTGGCCGAAACGGCGCTCTTGGACGCAACGACCAACCCTGCACCAGAAATCTGCTGAGACAACCGGCGCCGCGAAGCGGACTTTATTCTAGGGCTAATCGACCACTCCACAGAAGGACCGATAACCCTGCCCCCATCAGCAAGATGGGAGTCGGAACTGAGAGACACAGTCGTTCCTGCCACGACTGCACTCCCTCCGACTGATGCCCCCGTTACAACCGTAACCGGCGCCGCCTCCACCGACGGAGGCAAAAGCAAATCCCCAGGTGGAACAGAGCCCGACCTGGAAGAAACCTTCCCTGCTTCAGCCGAAACAGGGAGCAACAGCGCCCACTCCACGCCAAGTGGCGCTTCAGGTTTACTGGTATCACCATGAAGATGGCGAACAGACGAGGAGGCGCCCATGTGCCTACCACTTGTCCGCGAGCTCTTTGAACTGGACACCGACTTGCCGACCGCCGGCAAATCGGTATGGAGCACGACCCCGGATGTTGCCACTGTGCTCCGCCCGTCCCGTTCATGTCTAACCATCCTCTTTCGCTCGGCGTCTTTTGACAGCTTCTTAGCCTTCCCCCACATGGAGGGGGACCAATTTACACAGATATGACACTGGCGTTCAAAACAACAAGAACGACATAACAAATGCTGATCAAACTGGGGCAGTCGTTTAAGACAACCCCCCTCGGCACACACAACCAACCGGTTGGAGCCCGAGGAAGCCGTGTCAGACATTAACCCCCTGTGTAAATTACCCAAAAGACCTCGTATGACAGAGTAAAACAAAATAACAAATTAATAAACAATTTGACAAAAATTTTACTACATAACTCGAACACGACTGCAATGGAGGACTGCAGAATCAAAAACGAGGATATACGGTCTACCCATGCGCGGGTGTAGATTATAAATTCCGACAAGGGGAGATAATTCTGCAGTGGAGGTTATAACTCAGGGTCGTATAGCATTGTTGTTGTGCTAGTACGGTAAGTTGAATAAGACTAAAGAATACTAACGTGTGATGACGGAAATGCTAACAAGCACGTCTTGCCGTTGGTGAGAAAGATCTCAAGTCCCACATCAAGCAGCTGGTACCGGCGCTGGTGAATCTCTCGGATGTCAACATGCGGCCACTTCATCGACAGCTGATCTTTGTTGCCTAGCAACACCTTTTGACAAAATAAAATTAAAATGTTTGTTTAAAACTATTCCTGCCATCCACTCATTTAAAAAAATTATTTTAATTTAAACCATGTATGCATATGTTAAAAGAAGTGGTAGTCCCACACAAGCATGGAATAGTAATTATTGTGTCTTCTCAAATGTGGAACATTCATCAGAAAGCAATACTGCTACCTTGCAAAAAGTGAAGGGTTAAAAAAGTATGATTTAAAATCAATTTATTATCCATGCAACCATGGATCTAGTATCTTGCACACCTCTTTAATGAAATATCACAACAGTCTGTATGTTCGGCTAGAATTACAAGGCATTGACATTAGTCATTAAACAATTTGGCCATTACAGGTAGTACTAAACCAAATAACTTCTGGCTGGCTCAAAGTTTGAGGTGCACCCAACTTTTGAGAGAGAAGTGAACAACACAAGTCCTGTAATTGGTGATAAATGTGAGTGTGTTGGTTGTAAAAAGAAATAGTTTCATCTGGGCAAAAAATGTATTCAATTTTATTTCATCTAGTACCAATGTGCCAAGTAGCCTTGTGCTTGACACATGTATGGGGTATCTGTAAAAAAAAGTACTAAAATTTTGTGCGGAACTAGGGTAGTCATAGACACTACCCGTTATCTCAGAAATGAGCAGCTTGACCCCCAATGTTTTCTGATTCACTTTAAGGGTGAGGGGTGGTAGTATTTATATCTGTGGCGTTTATGTTGATTGATACGTTGCAGGTAGGAGTTTTAGCCACACGTACTATTGTTGTCTATGGGATTTGATTTGGAAGTATACAACCCTGGGGTTTATTTTTTATCATATTCGATTTGTTAAATTATACATTACTTATACCTTCTTGCATTAAAGGGACAGACCCTAGTTTTTAAACACTAAATTAAAAGCATATTTTTCATCTAGACTCTAGTTTCAACCCGTAAAAATGGACACTAAGTTTGGTTAATTTACAAACCTGTAACAAATTTGGATACAACAGAGTGAAACAAGAGTCTGTGATGTTAAAATACCTTAAAAATAATTTTTAAAAATATGACAAATGCATTTTGTGTATTAGAAACACCAGGATAACCAGAAACACTTCGGTTGTACGGAAATGAATAATCTAAACTATAAAATATAAGTAATGTTTGATTTCAGTGATCATAAATGGCTATAATAGTTAAACATGTGCCTCAGTGTTTAAAAACAAGGGTCTGTCCCTTTACTTATAAATTTGGTAAATGCAATGTGTTTGTAATCAGCTTGGTAATTGTAGTAACTCGAAATGCATTTTATGTGAAACGGAAATCTTACATACATTGGGAATTAGGGTCAGTGACTTTACAATGTGCTGGGGTGTCATTATCAGCAAATATTCCTTTCTTTTCCACTGACAATCTTGAAAGTAGGCCTACTCTACTATTGAGTTATATCCGGCTCTAAAGTTTTCAGAAATTTAATTAGTCACCTGCGTGTAATTAGCATCTGTGATTGCTTCATCAGCCACAAAGAAGATGGACATTTCTCCTAAAATGAACAAGAAACAATCCTCACAAAATGATTTTTAAAAATTTTAAATACTGGATATTTATAAAGTGTGTTTACATTTGAATTGTCTTATCTTTGTATGTACTTATGGTAGAAACAAAGAGTACATCGCAACTAGAAACCCCCTAAAAAAACACCCAGTGAAGTACATGTAAATGTTCAATTCATACAAGGTTAAGGTTCAATAAAATATTCATCAATGTTGATATAGGGAACAGGCCGATTCTCCCACTCATTACAACACAGGAAACATTTTGTTCAGTATCGCATCGCGATTCGCTATGCAAGTTTCAAAGATCGTTATACGATTTTTAAAATGTTACATGTAGGTGCTAATCAATTTTTAATTGACTAGAAATATCACTAATTAAGATTTTGAAAACAAAATGTTCCCTGAAACAATGCTTTTGTTTGCCCCTGTGTTGAGCAAAACCAAATCATTGACTAAAGTACTTTCCAGTGCCCCCAAAATGGGCTGTAATTATAAACTTGCAACTGGCTGACAACCTAACAGTGACTAATTTCCCTCCTTGCCTCACTGATTCCCTCCTTGCCTCACTGAAACCCTCCTTGCCTCACTGACTCTCACCTTGACTCACTGACTCCCTCCTTGACTCACTGACTCCATCCCTCCTTTGCTGACTCTCTCCTTGACTGACTCCCTCCTTGCCTCACTGACTCCCTCCTTGACTCACCAACTCCCCCCTTGCCTCACTGACTCCCACTTTGCCTCAATGACTCCCTCCCTCCCTGACTCTCACCGACTCCCTCCCTGCCTCACTGACTCCCTCACTGCCTCACATACTCCCTCCCTTCTTGCCTCACTGACTCCCTCCTTGCCTCATTGATTCCCTCCCTCCCTCACGAACTCCCTCCTTGCCTCACTGACTCCTTCATTGCCTCACTGACTCCCTCCTTGCCTCACTGACTCCCTCCTTGCCTCATTGATTGCCTCACTCACTCACAAACTCCCTCTTTGCCTCACCGACTCCCTCCTTGCCTCACACCTTGACTCACTGACTCCTTCCTTGCCTCACTGACTGCCTCCTTGCCTCACTGACTCCCTCCCTCACAGACTCTTACACTGACTCAATTACTCCCTCCTTGGCTCACCGACTCCCACTTTGACTCACTTACTCCCACCTTGCCTCACTGACTCCCTCCTTGCCTCACTGACTCCCTCCTTGCCTCAATGACTCCCTCCCTGCCTCATTCGCTCGTAGACCGACTCCCTCTCTCAACCTCACTACTGGATTCAGTTTACTCACTTGCTGACACACAACATGTAGCTTACTCAATGATGAACTTGGTGAAATTACATGCCAAATTCACTCCATACTCTAATAAAATGATTCTACATTTCAAACTTAAAGTAATTTCTAACTTACCAACAAGGAGTTCACCTTTGCTCTCACTGGACGGAGAGACAGCCGTACATCGACTGGTGTACCTGGATAATAAACAGATCAGAGAATGCAAACAATTCATAATCTCCAACATGGGGTCATAGTGAACTCTTGTACACTTGATATTAGTAATCTTAACCCTTACATAGTGTCAAAGTGTGCAGCATGACATCAATTTAATTATGTTGTGGATGTGACGGCATGCTGCATGTCACTATTAATTTAAAGGGACAGACCCTAGTTTTTAAACACAACAACATGTTTTTCACTATTAGAGCCGTTTACGATCACTGAACTCAAACATTACTTCTATTTTATTCTTTAGATTATCCATTTCCGCAGAACCGAAGTGTTTCTGGTCATCCCAGTGTTTGTAATATCACAAATTGCATTTTTCATACTTTTAAAAATGCATGTGCATCTGAGAGAAGTAGCAGTTTATTTATTCAAGTTCTAGTCTGTTTTTAAGGATATTTCCTGTTTTAACGTCACAGACTCTTCTTTAACTCTATTGTAACTTTATATAACTGAGTTACAGGTTTGTAAATCAACTGAACTTAGTGTCCATTTTTTACGGGTTAAAACTAGGGTGTGCGCCTATTATTACACATATTACATATACAATACAAATATGGAACAGTCTAAGATTCTCTACTCAAAACCTTTAAAACAGTTCAAGAAGTAAGATTAAATAATAAAGTTGCTTTTTCACAGCTTCCACTAACTATAAGCATCAGCCATATTCAAGAGGATTTTTTCATGTTTTTCTGCTGATCTTCCATTATCACAAAGTGGCACAACCAGCTGGTAACACCAGAATTGATCATTGTGTGTGTGAAATTTCGAGCTATCTGCATCTTACTTTATTGTCTCACTTGTCATGGCAGGACTCTGAAAATTCAATATTTGCGCACGCCATTAATGGGTTACGCAAAAATAAATTCAAGTAACCCATTTTCTTTCAGCATAACCCATTATGGCCATGTAAATAGTATTTAAAATTTAATGCACGAATGGAAAATAGGTTACACTAAATTATATCTGCGTGAACGACAAGCAAATGAAACGATCGTTTTAAAGGCTTGCATGGATATCACTTTCTGCATGCATTAACATTCTGTCCGTTTTATCACTTTTATTTCAGTGTTTATCAATTATCTGACACTTTCATATCTAGGATTGACAACCAGAACTGGCTGTATCCAAAATCATGTTTTTCACAACAGTTGAAAAATCCTTTAAAAAAGACAACAATTTAATTGATTTATTCAAAGTATGTAGCTTTGCATATCTCTTATTACATGTATATCCCGCAGAATTAAATACATTGGGTTGGATTGGATAACATATTAACATGCCTATATCCAATTAAGGTTCAAACACGTCTCTCCTGGGCACAGTTTCTGACTGAGCCAGTGACTGGGTCTGGGACATTAAGTACATTTAAAAAAGGGTGTGTGTGTGTGGGGGGGGGGTGGTGTGTGAAATAATAAGACTATTCTCATTTTTGACACAGCCATAATTCTGGGGTTGTCAGTCCACGATACCCAGCATGAGGACATTCAGTGTGTTACAAATTTCAAGCCCTGCATATCTTACTGTATTTTCTCATTTGTCTGAAGTCTGTAGATAAGAGCAGCTGCATCCGACATTTGATGTTTGTCTTGAAACAGAAAGATCAGAGGCGGGTCAGCACTCTGGGAATCTGCAACGACAAACAGTAGAAATAAATCATTCACACAGTTTGTTTTTGTTTAAAGACACCACTAGATCACATTGGCCATTAGATGTCAAATATTTGTTAAGTCTAACACATAATCTTCAGAAGAAACCCACAACATTTTTCCATTAGTAGTAAATGATCTTTTATATATGCACTTTTCCATATTCACATACATGTACCATGACCTTTGATATACCAGTCATGGGGCACTAGATGGGATGAGAAAACCCCCACAATGAGGCGACAATACATGATGAATGAGGAAAGGAAGAAAATGTTTTATTTAATGAAAGAAAGAAGTGTTTTATTTAACGACGCACTCAACACATTTTATTTACGGTTATATGGCGTCAGACATATGGTTAAGGACCACACAGATTTTTTTAGAGGAAACCCGCTGTCGCCACATAGGCTACTCTTTTACGACAGGCAGCAAGGGGTCTTTTATTTGCACTTCCCACAGACAGGATAGCACAAACCATGGACTTTGTTGAACCAGTTATGGATCACTGGTCGGTGCAAGTGGTTTACACCTACCCATTGAGCCTTGCGGAGCACTCACTCAGGGTTTGGAGTCGGTATTTGGATTAAAAATTCCATGCCTCGACTGGGATCCGAACCCAGTACCTACCAGCCTGTAGACCGATGGCCTGCCACGATGCCAGTGTTTTATTTAATGATGCATTCAACACATTTTATTTACGGTTATATGGCATTGGACATATGGTTAAGGACCACACAGATATTGAGAGAAAACCTGCTGTCGCCACTTCATGGGCTACTCTTTTCGATCAGCAGCAAAGGATATCACATACCATGGCCTTTGATATACCAGTTGTGGTGCACTGGCTGGAGCGAGATATAGTCCAAAGGGTCAACCGACAGTGATGGATCCCAGACCGACCGCACATCAAACGAACGTTTTACCACTGGGCTACATCCCGCCCTTGATGAATAAGGGAAACTTATAAGTATTATTTTCAGAATAATATAAATTGACATTTCGTATACACCCATAATCCACATCGCCCAATCTTTCTGACAATCAGCAAGGCTAGAGATGTCCAATTAAGTATTTCTAAAAAAGATAAACTCTCAAAATTTCCCTCATATCAAGATGATGAACACGCCCACCTCCCATGCTCCATGATCTGATCTAAAATAATACGTATTTACTTATTTGTTAATTCTTTTGGTTTTGGTTTTGGTTTTGTTACAATGGAGAAAACTTGGAGTGTTTTCTCTTTTATGGATACATTACCTGTCCTCAAACAAGTGCACTCCCCCCTATGGCTAGTAGTCTGGTCCGAACATCGCAAAAGCCAATGGGATGGCCTAACTTCTTCTACTGCATACTCCCTCTAGTTCCAAGCACTTGACTGTAACTTCTTTCTTTTTCTCTTTGCTATCAGGTCCGGATGTCTTTTCTTTGGCTCTGCTTAGCAGTCAATTTTATTGTCGGATTATGGTTTTGTATTCACATTTTATGGTGGAATATTTTCCTCCAGACCAGACTACTAGCCATAGTGGGGCAGTGCACCTATTTGAGGACAGGTAATGTGAAAAGAAAATGGTGATATTATAGAGATGGTTTTTATTATACACTTCAGTCTATGCTTACCAACATTTTTCTTGTAATCATCTGTAAGGTACTTTGCATCAAGTTCGAGATGACTGCGCTGAAGCCGTCTCCTGGTTCTCCCGGGGCCCTCTGTGGGATCCATCTGCCATGACCGAGGGTAAGATTCTTCATGGTACCACACAGATCTGCAATAGATACAGAAGAAAATATGTTAATAAAATGATAATGGCTTCATTTTTCTGTGAAGATAAGAATGGGGAACTCTACAATCAGAATTCTTCATTTGTCTTGAACAGTAAAAAGCTAATTTTTTTATGTAATTAAACCTGTGTTTTATTTGTCCTGCAATCTAGGGCATAAAATTTAATTTTTTTACACAACCAATATGTCGTTCGTCTGGTTTTAGTGTTTACACATACGATTTTCTTCAGTAGTTCAGACACAAATGAGAAGGTTATTGAGCAACAATATTCAAACGAGCGATTTTCTTAGCTTTTCTCCTATCATAAATATGAAAATATACTTTTTGTGTGATTGAACTAACTTATAAGCTACTAGGAGAAAATAAAAATTAGGTTTGTTTGTTCTAACCCGACCAACCCACAAAAACTGAACCATGTCAACATATTTTTTTACCTTTTTTGGAGAAGATTGTGGGTTTTTAAAAATATTTAACCAATTTCAATTTAGGCTTAAACAAGTATAATGTTTATCTGTAGATGATATTTGTCAAACATTTTAAAAATGATATAATTTAACCAAATTAACGTCAGTTTTGTTTCATTAGAAATTCTGTAAAATGCTATTCATAGTAACGAGAACATGATTTTCCCGCGACGGTGGCACAAGATCTCACGCACCACTGTGCATGTTTACCAGGGAACCATGACTGGTATATCAAAAGCTGTGGTATGTGTTATCCTGTCTATGTGATAGTGAATATAAAAATTCTCTTGCTACTACCGAAAAAATGTAGCAGGTTTTCTCTCTAAGACTATATATCCAAAATTATCCAATGCCGATGATTAATAAATCAATGTGCTCTATTGATGTCATTAAACAAAACATACTTTATCTTTGTCATCAGTCAAATTCTACGGCCTCTAAAGGAATTTGTATTACCTTTTTTTCTTATGACTTTCATATTTGATATCCAATAGCCAATGATTAATAAATCAATGTGCTCTCGTGGTGTCGTTAAACAAAACAAAGTTTAACATTATAATATGGCCAATACAAACAGTATTTGCAGGATAAGAGACTGCTACGCACCTTTCATGAGTGAGGTTCTGTACAAGTCTCTGCCACGACTGTTTTAGCTGGATCTGTTCTGTCATGTTCTTCTTGATGTGTTCTATCAGCTTCTTGCGCTGGGCGTTCTGTAGTCGTGTCACATTGCGCGTCACTGCCATAGCCTGCTCAGCTATCAACTTAGCGTGTTTGTCAAATCGATGAAGAATCCTTGAATTTCAGGAAAATAACAACAACACATTTTAATTTTAAATTTGATTAGGTATAATATAAATGTAGTACAAAGATTTCAATCTCATAAGAAAAGAATATATATACTGTTTTGCACTTTTGGGAATGATCAACAAGCAAAGCCTATATTATGATCTGTCCATATATGTTACAACTGATAATATGTATAAAGATTTTGTAGACATTACATTACCATGAATATGAGGGGGGAGCTAGGTTAGACATTCAATCTATGCCTTTGACTCATTGGAAGATTTTAACCATTTGATTGATTGATACATCAGTCGTGGTGCACTGGCTGGAGCGAGAAATAGCCCAATGGGCCAACCCACAGGGATCGATCCCAGACCGACCGTGCATCAGGCGAACGCTTTACCACTGGGCTACGTCCCGCCCTTGATGAACGAAGGAAATTTACAACAACCAAAGGTACATACAACCAAAGGTACATAATACATAGTGAAGAAAATTTACAACAACCAAAGGTACATAATACATAGTGAAGAAAATTTACAACAACCAAAGGTACATAATACATAACGAAGGAAATTTACAACAACCAAAGGTACATAATACATAGTGAAGGAAATTTACAACAACCAAAGGTACATAATACATAACGAAGGAAATTTACAACAACCAAAGGTACATAATACATAACGAAGGAAATTTACAACAACCAAAGGTACATAATACATAACGAAGGAAATTTACAACAACCAAAGGTACATAATACATAACGAAGGAAATTTACAACAACCAAAGGTACATAATACATAACGAAGGAAATTTACAACAACCAAAGGTACATAATACATAACGAAGGAAATTTACAACAACCAAAGGTACATAATACATAACGAAGGAAATTTACAACAACCAAAGGTACATAATACATAACGAAGGAAATTTACAACAACCAAAGGTACATAATACATAACGAAGGAAATTTACAACCAAAGGTACATAATACATAACGAAGGAAATTTACAACAACCAAAGGTACATAATACATAACGAAGGAAATTTACAACAACCAAAGGTACATAATACATAACGAAGGAAATTTACAACAACCAAAGGTACATAATACATAACGAAGGAAATTTACAACAACCAAAGGTACATAATACATAACGAAGGAAATTTACAACAACCAAAGGTACATAATACATAACGAAGGAAATTTACAACAACCAAAGGTACATAATACATAACGAAGGAAATTTACAACAACCAAAGGTACATAATACATAACGAAGGAAATTTACAACAACCAAAGGTACATAATACATAACGAAGGAAATTTACAACAACCAAAGGTACATAATACATAACGAAGGAAATTTACAACAACCAAAGGTACATAATACATAGTGAAGGAAAAGAAATGTTTTATTTAACGAAGCACTCAACACATTTTATTTACGGTTATATGGCATCAGACATATGGTTAAGGACCACACAGATATTGAAAGAGGAAACCTGCTGTCGCCACTTCATGGGCTACTCTTTTTGATTAGCAGCAAGGGATCTTTTATATGCACCATCCCACAGACAGGATAGTACATACCACGGCTTTTGATACATCAGTCGTGGTGCACTGGCTGGAGTGAGAAATAGCCCAATGCGCCCACCAACAAGTATCAATCCCAGACCGACCGCGCATCGAGCGAACGCTTTACCACTGGGCTATGTCCCACCCCTTAATACATCATGAAATCTAAACTTTACTTTTCATTTGAGAAAACATAATTAAAAGAAACATACCAGACTAACCCAGGGTAAGGTTGTGTAATAGGCTGGTATATAAAAAATAATCAATGAATATGTTGTTAATTACAATACATTACAATGTGGATTAAACCCTCATTACCTGTATGTAACCGTTTCTTTTTTCTGACGCCACAGATGTTTTTCTTTCATAAACCTGCTGTCAATATTTCTTTTGTCCTGCAAAACCACAAGCAAAAATAGCATGTTAGATACCTAACCGCTGCAGATTAAACAATGGTCCACCAGCCTTTTCTTTCTCACTAGATTCTAACATTAACAACTAACAACTATAATTTGTATATAAATACCAAATACTAGAGATCTGGGGTGTGTGCCCAGGATAGCATCATTCAACCATAACTGAATAGAAGTATGAAAACTGAAATTAAAAAAAAAAAATTCCATCTGTACACTTTACAGCAATCTGACATGGTTGAACAACGACCACTTTTTACAACCATATTTCCATGAAATAAAAAACATAAGAATTCGACAGAATTAAATGTATTGACTACCATAAAGTTATTCGATGTTGTTGACAACTGCATCCACAGGTTTCCATTTCAATGCATGTTAAAAAATCACAAGAATGTTTTTTTTTTTTAAATAATTGTTTTGTTTTTTTTATTAATTTTTTTTTTATTTTAATTAATTGTTTTTTTGTTTTTTAGGGGTTTTTTTTAAATTATATAATTATTAGGGACACACCCTAGTTTTTAAACACTAAGGCATATTGTTGACTATTATAGCCACTTTTCATAACTGAAATCATACTTTACTTCAATTTTATGGTTTAGATGATCAATTTCTGTGTTTTTGGTCATCCTGGTATTTTTAATATCCCAAATGCATTTCTCATATTTTTAAAAACGCACGTGCGTCTGAGAAGTAACAGTTATGAAGTCGAGTTTTAGTCTATTTTTAGAGGGTATTTCACCATATCAAAGTCACAGACTAAATTATAACTTTATCCAAATGTGTTACAGGTTTATAGATTATTAACTAAAGTTAGCGTTAATTTTCACAGGTTGAAACTAGGGTCTGTCCCTTTAAACCGACATTCCTTTCTTTGTATGTAACTGACCTCTGTAAGAACTGCTATTTTCTCTGCAGTCAGTTTCTGTTCCGTCATGAATATGGTGTGGCCGAGCTGCCTGAGGATGTTGAGCAGACCACAGCCCTGTTCACGTTGAGGTCCGACCAGCCAGTCTCGCCAGGTCGTCAACAAGTCAAACACGTAGTAACCCAGCTCCACAGCCTATACACAGAGAAAAAAACTGAGTCTATAGTCAATGCTGAGTTTAAGAATAAAACTGAAAATGTGTGCATACAAGGACAGATCTTTACCCACATTTCAGAGTAAATATTATGAATATTAAGATATTTTGTAAAATTGTTTTTGAATAGTGAAATTCTTTACTTTGTCGAGCAAAAATGTTTATGGTTTTGCTACTTACATTAGTGGATCAAAAAAGATAGCTTCATAAATTTGTATTATACATACATATGAATTATATTTTCGATGTGCTCTTAAATTTGTTGACTGCAGTAGTCCGTGAATTACGTGAACATTAGACCACCGTGAAAACCAGTGATTTCATAGTATAATTAATAGTTTTGGTGAAACTTTTGGACAACCTACAAATAAATTATGAATGTAAATTAACAAGTGATGTACAGATAAATTACGAATATTTACCAACAAAAGTACAAATCAATTATGAATATTTACCAACAAAAGTACAAATAAATTATGAATATTTATCAATTGATGCACAAATATATTATGAATATTTACCAAGGATTATACAAAGTTAAAATCAATTATGAATATTTATCCCGCAACTACTGTTTCTATTGACAGAATATGATGACAGATAAAGCAAAGTCATAGCCTGCTACTAGCAGGATATGACTTTTGACATCCCTCATGTGACGTCACATGCATAGCTACATAACAAAATATCTCATTTGACCTCTAGGTCATTGTATAATGTGGCTGAAATAACAGAAATAATAGCTTTTCCATTTAATTTTTATGGTCTGCTGGATAAAGATAATAACTAGTTAATGATGTTGGATATCTGTTTTATCCTGTTTAGGCCAAGGCCTCGCAGAATTTCCCATTCTTATCTTCTCAGAATAAAGCAGATATCCGATGTCATTAACTAGTTATTCTCTATTTATCAAGTGCTGTACAAATAAAATGGGAATATTTACCATGGGATGTACTGACGCACACATCTTGATGATTTCTCGGCCTCGCATTTCTCCCATGATGAACGACAGTGCGAACAGTCGCACATTGAAATCCACTCTTGTTGACAACATGCACAGCAGTAATCTGCCAAACTGAAATACAACAGTCTCATTTCAATATTTATTATCCATATGGTTCAACATAACAGAGTTAATAATAATCATATGAAGCACACCTGTAATGACAAGTGTAATGACGTAATTTGTGGAAATGACGTCATAACAAGACGATGCTTCCCCAGTCTTAGCTCAGACTGTGCATGTGGAATATGACATCATTTCGTCATCTCATTCTACTTGTGGTTGAAACATTTTGAGACGGTCCTCGTTATTCATAACAAAAATAACAATAATATGGATAATAAAGAAATTATTACATTTGCGTGTAAGTTGTACTGGTTTTATAAAACTCGTGTCAGGATTCATGTATTACTCTCGCTCTCACTCGGGCAATAAAAAATCCTGACACTTGTTCCATAATATCAGTACGACACACAAGCTTGTATAATAATCTCCATTTAACACACAATTCCCGATTAACATGACAGCAAACAAAGAGTGCAAGAACTGTAAGTGGCTCTGCTAGAAAATGTATTTAATCTGATCTGACCGGAAGCCACACAATGATAACCAAGATTGGAACATTAAAATAACACTCAAGATGTCAATTTCTAATAATGATACACAATGAAGTTAACTTGTTAGAAAAGATGTTTTTAATAAGAGTTAGTTAAAATGTGTGATGTCAAACTACAATTTATGATGAAGGCGACTTTTAGAACTTCGATTTACTAAATATAAAATTGAAATTTTATTTTTTTAAGTGTTTGCACACTTATTGTTGTAAGTGTTATAAGATAAATGGAATTCACTACCAATGTTTTTAACATGTAAAATATTAACCTAATATTAATCTAATTAATTGGTTGATATTTTCCATATTAAAAAAACCCTCACTTATGATGAATTCTCTGTGTAAGAAATAGAATACTATACTCAAGTCCATTATATACTATTTATTTCACAACTCGCTTAAAATCATATCCAACTACTTTTTCAAAAAAACATAGTGTAATACAAACGGTATCCAATAGTCACCTGTGTAGTATTCTCTGTATATACACGGACACAGATGTAATAACAATTTACATACCTGTTGTCTGATAAGATCCTTGGCTCCCCACATTATCACATTTCCCGTCTTTCGGTTATAGCCACTTTTGTCCTGGAAACAAAAAAAACTTATAACAAATTTACTTATTACACACTCAAATGTCTCTAATTGAAACCAGCAACCTTGAGGGAAGAAAAAGAAAACATTTTTAGTGGAATTAACAAACGGTGATGATCATCCATATAGTTTAACTTTAAGTCTTAAAAACAAGATTTCTGTGATTCTGTCTAAAAACCTGCATTTGCTGTAAATTAGGGTAGAGCGATCAAAAAATGAGGTACTTGGGTAAAAAAAATTGAACCAGCTTGCAGTGATCCAAATGTCATACCAAGGTGCACTCCAGAGCCCTGTAGGTAAACGTGAAGAGTTTTGTGAGGAAGTTGTCATCATTGTTGGATGTCTTGCTGAAAAACAGCTGCGATTTTCCTTTAACTGGTTTAATGACCTCCGTCCGTTCTAAAAAAAGAGAAGAAGAAAGAACCTGTACACAATAACTGTTTACTGCCACCCCAGCGCATTGTTTAATCAGTGGCTATTACATATCAACTGCAAACTTGTTGTTAGCCAGTTAATTTCTGTGTAAACCAGCAAGATCTCAAAGTCCCATCTGATTACAATAGTTTGGACGATATTTGTCTAATCCGGCACTCTCTACACAATGCCAAAGTTTTAAAGTGCTCGCCTAAAATGGATCCCCAACCAGTGAGCTCATTGGGCTACATGTGTATCTAATTCCAACCAGTTCACCACAACTGGTATATCAAAAGCCATGGTATGTGCTATCCTGTCTGTGAGAAAGTGCATATAAAAGATCCCTTGCTGCTAATGGAAAAAAGTAACAGGTTTCCTCTCTAAGATTATAAGTCAAAATTACAAAAATATTTAACATCCAATAGCCGATGATTAATAAATCAATGTGTTCTAGTGGTGTCGTTAAACAAAATAAACTTTTAACTTTAATAATGACACATTTCGACACCCACCTTGAATTGAACTTAGATAAGAGTCCACTGTATTTATTATTGTTGTTGTTGAGGTTGTTGTCATTGAGGTTGTTTTTGTTGAGATTGTTGTTGCACTGTATTAATTAATTTATTATTGTTGCTGTTGAGGTTGTTGTTATTGAGGTTGCTTTTGTTGAGGTTGTTGTTGCACTATATTTATTAATTTATTATTGTTGTTGTTGTTGAGGTTGTTGTTGTTATAGTTGAGGATGTTGTTATTGTTGTTGTTGAGGTTTTTGTTGTCATTATTATTATCTTCATCGTCAT
Organism: Gigantopelta aegis; assembly: GCF_016097555.1. Classification (NCBI taxonomy): domain Eukaryota; kingdom Metazoa; phylum Mollusca; class Gastropoda; order Neomphalida; family Peltospiridae; genus Gigantopelta; species Gigantopelta aegis. Next base: position 20,833,627 of record NC_054702.1, read on the forward strand.
CATCATTTTAAAAAATACCTTTAAAAACAACAAGATCAACCGCGAACACCAAAAACTTCTTGAATCTGTCGAGCAACTCCGACTGGCTGATGGGTGTGTGCATCACTTTCTTGTTCTTCCCAAACAGGAAGGAGAGTCTTGAGGTTGACGGAGGCGATGCAACCAGCCCTTGCTGTGACGAGCTCCGCGACAGTGACCACCGTGTGAAGGATCCCGATGAGCCGTCCATCTCGACGCTTGACAACATCTTCTCATCAAACGGAATGTCTGAAAACTTATCACTTCGAAAAAACATGCCTGCTTTTTTGTGGGGGAGGGAAGAAGGGTATGTCTCAGTCAGGGACGGATTGTGGTGGTGTTGGGAAAATCGGGGAGTGCTGGGACTTCTTTTTTGGTTACCTGCAATTTTACGAATAAGATCATCGTTTCGTTATATGAAATTTCAGCAACATGTAGGTTATTTGATTTATAATAATTTGACATTGGTCAATTGATTGATTACCAATTATTGCACATCAGTTTACCGTACCGTTATACAGGTACACATGATCAGGTTATAATTTTATTATTGTTGTATATTGTAAGACGATGATTCAAGGCACCCCAACCTTGACATTGCCAGTGATCTGGGGGTAATAAAGGTTTAGGAAAAAAAAAAAAAAAAAACTACTGCACATCATTTTTTTTTCAGGAAATTTCTTCAACATTTAATTTAGCTTATATTATAATCACATTGTTTTATTACCAGCAATTTTAAACAAATAAATTTTTTAAAATAGAATTAAATTTGTTTTTTTCCAAGGCATATATTGTGATAAACATTCATCGATGCCACTATAAACCAAGTTTCACTGATCTACATTGTAGGACTTACAGTTTATGAGAAATGGAGATAAAAGTGAAACTTAAAACGTTAAGATAATGCAAAAGATGATGTCATTGCCGCCATCAGAAAAATCATACATGTATTACAAAATATTTTGCATTGCCTAATAACTAGGATAAAATTTAAAAAAATATAAAAAATGAAATGGTTACAGATCAGTAAAGTGTTAATAAAACATTTACATAAAGAATGGCCTTGCAATGGACTATTCGTTATATTACATATTACCATATTATCCACACTGTTTTCTTTTTCGTTTTTTAGATTACATTAATATATTCAAGTTTTCATTAACTACAGTACTAGTTGAAAAAAAACAATAATTATATTCAAATTAATGTTAGAAAGGAAGGAGTGATATAAAGGAAAGGGATTAAAGCAATAACACTGCACAACAATATATACTAAATGACAAAAGAATCACAAAGGTACAAAATTTAATATCATATGTGATAATTTACACTAAAACTGTATAGGGTATATAGAGGATACTCCCCGAGTGTCTTGTGATATCATAATTTATCAGCATGAGTTGATAAAAGTATGAAATCCGAGGCTTGCCAAAGATTTTTATACTTTTATCAACAAGTGCTGATAAATTATGATATCACAAGACACGACGGGGTATTCTTTTTATCATCCATTATCATTCTTTTCATTTGCGACAGTTGTAAACAATGTCAGAATGTGGGTTGAATGTCAGCGGTAGACTCGTTAACTAGCAGAACGGCAGTGACATGACGTCACTAATGGTAGGTTTAGCGCTGAAACAAACACAATGACGTAACATTGTTTTGTGATTAAAATTTGACCAATCAAGATTATCAGAAGCGATATCTCCTGCAGAGATATCACAGGAGATATCGCAAATTATAGTGCCAGCGATATCTCCTACAAAAGCCTTTAATGGATGATAATTGAATTTACTCATTTTTCTTTTGTCACTCAGTATATAATGGCATGTAGTATTTCTACCTGTACGTCCTGGGCAATGTGTTTTGTGTTGCACAAAACTCGAAACAAAGATATAATTCGTAGCACCACAAAGCATACAGACATTCATGACAATTTTAATCACTTTTTTTTCATTATTCTTAGTTTATCATCAAATTAATGTAATTAGATGTTTAATTTTGAGAGAAGGTAAGAACATTGAGCAAAATAAATAAAACCTATTATCAGATTCAAAACTGTACAAAATGAGTGGACGAAATCTAATGACAAAGCCCATAACATAATGTAAAAACATTTAAAACAATCACAAGAATTTTTCAACTTGGAGATGCACACAAAAACAAATATATGCAGGAAAGTCAAAGAAACATTTAAAATAATTTCTCCACGTTATTTATTTTGAAATATCATTAGAATGAAGTCTACTTTCAACTTTTATTTGTGAACTGGCAATCCTTTGTTCTATTCTTAAAATCTTTTTTCAATATAAAAAATTAAATGGTTACAGATCAGTAAAGTGTTAATAAAAAATTTACATAAAGAATGGACTATTCATTATGTTACATACTAGCATATCCTCCATTGGTAGGAATACTGTCAGAGAGATTAAAATATTATAATGACAGTATCCTGCATTGGTAGGATACCATTAAAAATAGATTATAATATTACAATTATCATATCCTCTGGTGCTAGGATTCCCATCAAATATTATAATATTATAATTCCCAAATCCTCCAGTTGTAGGATTCCCATCAAATATTATAATTCCCAAATCCTCCAGTTGTAGGATTCCCATCAGACTTATTATTATAATTGCAATATCCTCCATTAGTTGGATCCCCATTAGAGAGATTTTATTATAATTACCATATCATCTGTTGCTAGGATCCCCATTAGAGAGATTTTATTATAATTACCATATCATCTGTTGCTAGGATCCCCATCAGAGAGATTATATTATAATTACCATATCATCTGTTGCTAGGATCCCCATCAGAGAGATTATATTATAATTACCATATCATCTGTTGCTAGGATCCCCATCAGAGAGATTATATTATAATTACCATATCATCTGTTGCTAGGATCCCCATCAGAGAGATTATATTATAATTACCATATCATCTGTTGCTAGGATTGCAATCAGAGATTTTATTATAACTACCATATCCTCCAGTGGTAGGATTCGTGTCAGTGAGATCATAATATTATTATAATTACTATATCTTCTAGTGGAAGGATTCATGTCAGAGAGATTATAGTAGGATTCATGTCAGAGAGATTATAGTAGGATCCGTGTCAGAGATATTATAATATGATTATAATTACCATATCCTCCAGTGGTAGGATTATTGTCAGAGAGATTATAGTAGGATTCATGTCAGAGAGATTACAGTATGATTATAATTACCATATCTTCTAGTGGTAGGATTCATGTCAGAGAGATTATAGTAGGATTTGTGACCGAGATTATAATATAATTATAATTACTGTCACGTCCAGTGGTAAGATTATTGTCAGAGATATTATAGTAGGATTTGTGTCAAAGAGATTATAATATGATTATAATTACCGTATCCTCCAGTGGTAGGATTATTGTCAGAGATATTATACATGGGTGGGAATTGGTGAACTGTAAAAAATATAAAATCTAGAGGGGTCCCGGAAATCCTTGAAATCCTAGGTTAAAATCTGTGTCATCCGACACATTTTGGAGGAAAGGACGATTAAAATGGGAAGAAATGCAATGTTCCATGAGAAGAAAACAGCTGATCCGAGGAGAATTCCCACCCCTGATTATAGTAGGATTTGTGTTAAAGAGATTATAATATGATTATAATTACCCTATCCTCCAGTGGAAGGACTACTGTTAGACAGATTACAATATGGTTATAATTACTGTATCCTCCAGTGGTAGGATTATTGTTAGACAGATTATAATATGATTATAATTACCCTATCCTCCAGTGGAAGGATTATTGTTAGACAGATTATAATATGATTATAATTACTGTAGCCTCCAGTGGTAGGATTATTGTCAGTCAGATTATAATATGATTATAATTACCCTATCCTCCAGTGGAAGGATTATTGTTAGACAGATTATAATATGATTATAATTACCCTATCCTCCAGTGGAAGGACTACTGTTAGACAGATTACAATATGGTTATAATTACTGTATCCTCCAGTGGTAGGATTATTGTTAGACAGATTATAATATGATTATAATTACCCTATCCTCCAGTGGAAGGATTATTGTTAGACAGATTATAATATGATTATAATTACTGTAGCCTCCAGTGGTAGGATTATTGTCAGACAGATTATAATATGATTATAATTACCCTATCCTCCAGTGGAAGGATTATTGTTAGACAGATTATAATATGATTATAATTACTGTAGCCTCCAGTGGTAGGATTATTGTCAGACAGATTATAATATGGTTATAATTACTGTATCCTCCAGTGGTAGGATTATTGTTAGACAGATTATAATATGATTATAATTACCCTATCCTCCAGTGGAAGGATTATTGTTAGACAGATTTTAATATGATTATAATTACTGTAGCCTCCAGTGGTAGGATTATTGTCAGATTATAATATGATTATAATTACCCTATCCTCCAGTGGAAGGATTATTGTTAGACAGATTTTAATATGATTATAATTACTGTAGCCTCCAGTGGTAGGATTATTGTCAGATTATAATATGATTATAATTACCCTATCCTCCAGTGGAAGGATTATTGTTAGACAGATTTTAATATGATTATAATTACTGTAGCCTCCAGTGGTAGGATTATTGTCAGATTATAATATGATTATAATTACCCTATCCTCCAGTGGAAGGATTATTGTTAGACAGATTTTAATATGATTATAATTACTGTAGCCTCCAGTGGTAGGATTATTGTCAGATTATAATATGATTATAATTACCCTATCCTCCAGTGGAAGGATTATTGTTAGACAGATTATAATATGATTATAATTACTGTAGCCTCCAGTGGTAGGATTATTGTCAGACAGATTATAATATGATTATAATTACTGTATCCTCCAGTGGTAGGATTATTGTCAGAGAGATTATAATATGATTATAATTACTGTAGCCTCCAGTGGTAGGATTATTGTCAGACAGATTATAATATGATTATAATTACTGTATCCTCCAGTGGTAGGATTATTGTCAGAGAGATTATAATATGATTATAATTACTGTATCTTCCAGTGGTAGGATTATTGTCAGAGAGTGTAAACCAGCTCAGAGTTTGCTGACTCAGCTCTTTGCTCTGAGTCTCGACGTAGTCCAACACTTTACTGATGACAGTGTACTGCAGGGCTCTCACAGTCTCTGCATGCTTTTGGCCACAATCTGTAAAAATACATAATAAAGGAACTTTTTTAACAATACCCGACACATATATTGCTTAATCTTCTAACTACTAAAGGCGAAATATATCGCCCAACATCACACAAGCCGACAGAGTGTATATCGCATGCAGTACATTCACTAATTCATATTTCATGCTGTTTTGCATATACATGTACAACTGATCGGAAATAATAAAACAGCAGGAAATAGTTTTTATCTTCTTATCTTATCTAAAAAATATAATTCATTATTCATTATTCAGATTCATTATTACAAATATGTTTAATGTTTTAAGAATATAAAAGAATTCCACATAATTAAATAAATAACCTGCCATACAAATTTTCAGTGAACTGTGATGAACATGCATAGGTGCAACTACAAACCAAGTTTCACTGATCTAGGACTAACAGTTTGTGAGAAATGACTCTAAAAGGCGAAACATAACTGCCAGAGTTTATGCCATCGCCACCATCAGAAAACTAATACCTAAATCTTTCTGGTTTTTACTTCATAAAGGCGAAACAAAAATGGCATCAACATACCAAACAGAGACTGGTGGTTCTCTAACGCCTTCATCAGGTTGATGAGATCCTCCAGCTGCTGATAGTGACCAACTCCACTCCAGCTGAAATCAGTCACACAGGTACAGTACGTATCAATTCAGTTTAACGGAGACATGATGACCATATACAAATAAACATTGACATGGTTTAAAAGAAGCTGAAAATTCAACGCCATACTCCAATAAAGATAATTTTTCAGAACTTCATGTTTAATTTAATCTACTTGTTAAAATTACTTTATATTGAAAAGAAAACACAAAGAAAGAGATAAAAAAGCTGAAAAACTTTGCATTATTCATTTTAAGCTCCATCACTTTAAAATATAAATTTTTGTCATTTCTTCCTTTGACCACTGACATTTATTGTATCCAAGGATACCTGGACATTAATGTAGCATCACTCTGTTTTGACAACGACTAAGCTATACTTTGTAATTCATTATGTTTATTTAGTGAACACTAACACTGACTTTACTGTTTCCAGCATACAAATAATATTGTTGATTAAAAACAAGAAAGAATGTTCAAAAGTAGGCTACTGCATACTCGATAAAAGTTTTTACTTCTGTTTTTTCAAACAGCAAATTTGTATAAAAATGCATGGCGATTAACTAATAACATGGCATCACATTATTAAAAAATTTACTATGCACTGAGATGAACATTAACAGATGCAACTATAAATTATGTTTTATTGATTTAGGACTTGTAGTTTGTAATATATGGAGCTAAACAGGAAACTTAATGAATTATCCGTCAAGTCTGATGCTGTCACTGCCATCGAAAAAGTGATACTTATATCTCTACTTTTGGCTCTGCTAAGAGAAGAGAAATAAAATAAATGTCAAAACCTGAACTCATTTTCTGCCAGAATGCACAACACTTTCTGGATATCCTGCAGAATCAGCTGACTTTCATCACGGCCCGAAATGTCCGTTGGTCTGAAAGGCAAATATATTTTCATTTATTATAAAACATTTAGAGAAATACCTGAAAATATGAGTACCATAATAGTGTTGGCAGTTGACATCGAGTTTTTGAAGTGTTATTCCTATAGTAGTTATTTCACTTATTAGAGTGATGTCATAGGTTGGTTGGTGCACTTGTGTCAAACTGAAGAAAACTTTATCCACAGGATATGGGGGATATGCACTAAGTCTTATGTTACCCAGAGGTCAGAATAAGGATTAAAAAAAAGCACTGTGATCTATCTCACTGTGATGCGTTCAATTTCATATCGCTCTTGTCATGTAAGCACAACTCATATATGACATGTTGTGATGCTTGCAGTAATACCGATTACACAGATGCTTGGTTGGACAGTCCACACTTTATACATGTGTTTTAAAATGATTTTGTTTGTTTATTTTGTTTAACGACACCACTAGAGCCCATTGATTTATTAATCATCGGCTACTGGATGTCAAACATTTGTTAATTTCGACTTATAGTCTTCGAGAGTAAAACTCACATTTTTCCATTAGTAGCAAGGGATCTTTTATATGCACCATTCCACAGACAAGATAGCACATACAATGGCCTTTGGTATACCAGTCATGGTACACTGGCTGGAACGAGAAATAGCCCAATGAGCCCACCGACAGGGATCGATCCCAAACCGACTGCCCATCAAGCGAGCGCTCTACCACTGGGCTACGTCCCGCCCCCATGTTTTAAAATGAATTCTGTCACCTGTTGCTGTCTCTATGAACTGTCGCTATGAGGTTGCACAATACTTCGGGCAAGCCTTGCTCTATGAACAGTGTTGTTAGAATCGGGGAGTTCTCCATCAGCTGTTAAAATAAAACAAATTTGTTTTATCATTATACGGACCCCCCCCCCCCCACAAAGGAAAAAGAAAGGAATGTTTTCTTAATGACACCTCAGCACATCTTCAGTTATGACCTTTTGGTCTGTAAGAAACAGTTATTGCGACAGGATACCTCAGTACATCTTCAATTATGACCTTTTGGTCTGTAAGAAACAGTTATTGCGACAGGATACCTCAGTACATGTTAATCTCCAGCTATGTGGTGTCTAACATACTGTGGTCGAAACCTACATGTACTCTTAGAGTATGAAATAAAGCCACTGCTACTGCCACTCGACATGAAATTCATATTGAAAAAAAAACAGAAATGTTTTTTCCCATAGACTAAGTTAGGGGAGCAATTAAACACTCCCCTCAATTTTTTTTATGGATAGAGCACACACCATAGTGACGTCATAGCCTACGATGGTGTTACGATTTCGTAGCGCCAAGATAGCTTTGAAAATCTCAAGCCTGGTTGATGAGTTGACCTACCTGACATAAACCTTCCAGTGAGTTATGACACAGTGCAACATCATGAGCGGTTTTCTCCAGGAGAGACAGGAACAGAACCGGTGATGACTGCTGGATGGCTGTAAGTTCGGTCAGACATTCCAGCTGGCACCTAGACATTAAAAAGGTGTTTTATCAGATATAGGCAACAATGCATGTTTCGGACACAGTAGCTGGCCACCATTTGGTCGTCGATGATTGCCGAAGTACTACACACAGTCAATTCTAGTGCTATTCTCACATATAATAGAACAATTGTAGGACACTTGAGCTAATAAATAGAGTGCACACAACCCACCCGTCATTGAAGGAGAAGTCCTGCCCCAGGAAGATGGACACCGCATCCTCCAAGTGCTCCTCACTTGCCGGGTACTGGTGGAGCTGATTGGACAGCAGATGGAAACCTTCAATTTTCAGAAACATCTCCAGGTAATAGTGTGGAGCTCGGCTCACATAGGCGCCAATCAGCTGTAGAAGAAATATATATATATTAGGTAGGGGATAAACTTCATATAGTCCTGAATCAGCTGTAAAAAATATATCACATATTGGGTAAGGGATATTAGTTATAAATATATGTAAGATATTAGGTAGGGGATAAAATTCATATTGGCCCCTATCAGCTGTAAATATAATCTGTAACTATGTAGGTAGAGGATAAAATTCATATAGGCCTGAATCAGCTGTAAAAAATATATCACATATTAGGTACAGGATAGAATTCAAATAGGACCCAAACAGCTGTAAATATATGTAAAATATTATATAGGGGATAAAAGTTCCGATCAGCTACAAAAATATATCTTAAATATTTGGTAGGGAATAAAATTCACATAGACCCTAATCAGCTGTTAAAAATATATAACATATTAGATAAGGAATAAAATTCATAGAGACCTCAATCAGCTATAACAATATACATGTATAACATATTAGGTAGGGGATAAAATTCATATAGGCCTCTTATGGTATAATGTAACAATACAATACAGTGCACACGATCCACCCCTCATCAAATGAGAAGTTTGTAAAATCAGCTGTAAAAATATATTCAGCTGCAAAATATATCTCAAATATTTGGCAGGTAATAAAATTCACATAGGTCCGAAACAGCTGTAAAAATATATAACATATAGGCCCAATCAGCTGTGAAAATATTCAACTGCAAAAATATATCTAAAATAGATAAAATTCACATACATGTAAGCCCTAATCAGGGTTACAATTTACAGGCATCAATCAACTGAAAAGAATATATAACATATTAGGTAGGGTATAAAAATTCATATTGGCCCCAATCAGTTGTAAAAGAATATAACATTAACATATTAGGCTGAGTATAAAATTCACAGTCACAAATGCACTAATTAGCTGTAAACACACAACGTATATCATTATAACATATTTGTTGATGTATCTGTAGATAATATATAGAGGATTTGTCACAAGTATTTTTTAATATGGAAAATATCAACAGTCTATATTAATCAGTATATTCCGGCCATTTCAACCCTCCCGGATTCCGCGGGAGTCTCCCGGTATTTGATAAAATCTCCTTTCACCTGTGCGGGAGACAGTTTCTCCTGTTAAATGACATTTTTGTAAGCATAAAAAAAAATCGATCCTCTTTTGTCAGAATAACAGAAGGGAAGTAACTCTGCCTTTTTTTCTCATTCGGAACATGTCGACTACTTTCGGTTTCCGAGAATGTAACAGGCCGAATTGTCCCGACTGTTTAACCTTTGCCGAAGTGAGAATTGTGGGATATCCTATTTATATTGTTAGAGTGTTATTATAATGTTTGTTGTCATCGTAATGGCAAGGCATTCTTGTTCAACTTTGACATTCAGTGTTGCCATATAAAAAAAAAAAAAACTATCCAATTTAGTTCTAATAATACCTCTGAATTTAAATTGGATTACATAATGCAACTATGACAAATCTGAACTGCCAGACTCCCAAGTTGACAGCGATATTATGCATGTTAAAATATGTCACAGCAAGACAACGAAAAGACCAATTAGCTGTATAAACATACTGTTAATTTTGTATGTTTGTGCGGTAAAAATGTTGGTATAAGGGTACACTTAAAGAAATTATTTTTGTACAATTAAAAAATGTTGTGTGTGACATTGATATAACACGGAAATGGGTATAATTCCGGTATATTTCACACGATGTCCGTAATCAGGTTTTACTTATGATTAATGAAAATACAATGTTTATTGCATCATTATAATGCTTTTAAATAAGTACCACGCCACCGTTCCTCATTATAGTAAAAACTGAATATTAATTTATAAGATTTATTAAATGTCTTTGGTACTTAGGTACACTAACCACAAATGATAATGTAACGCAACCTGTAAGAATAAATGTACTATTTCATGTTCTTAACATTTTTGGATAAATTTTTTTTTTTTTTTAAATATGTATTAAATCATCATAATATTTAAACTTAAAAAAAAAAAAAAAATGTTTTTTTTGTTTTTTTTTTTTTTAATGCCAAGATCTAAGGTTAAGAAGTATATGTGACATTATAAAGTATTCATATAACTTATTGTAATAATGTTTTTTTTAAATCTTGCGATTTTGGGTTAAATTGTGTGAATTTAAAAAATCTCCTGCTTTTTGACAAAATCTCCTGCTTTTTCAACACACACCTCCTGCTTTCTCTTGACTAAAGGTTGACAGGTCTGGGTATATGTCAAGGCTCTGCCGAGACAAATACTGATTAACTAGACGAGGTTGATATTTTAAATTTTTAGATATTAAAAAACATGAATAGCGAATTCTATTTATCCTGTAACACTTCTAGAATAACATTTTAATTATTTTTTAGTAAATCACAGTACTACAGTCAACACCATCGGCAAAATTACATCATCATGATTAGCATTTTAACAGAATCTTTGAAAACGTTATGCTCAGGTATACAGGTCATGATGGCTTGTAAACAAACGATCCATCTACCGCAACACATTACCTAGAGACTGGGTTAATACACTAAATTATCACATGGGTTTATGACATGGATATCATGGGTAAGTTGTAGGATAAATTATGATACATATAAAACAAAATCTCGTAATACACATCCCTAGATAAGAACGTACCCTGATAATGGTTGCCCTGATCTGCGGTGAACTGTTGTGAGCTAGGATAATCAGACAGCCAGGATCCAATACGGAGCCAAACGCCACATCGAGGGAATGATCAGGGATGTCAAGTATCACCCAGTGGATGTAGTTCAGTAGTCCTGTAAATGTTATACAGTCTGTCATGTAGCTGCATTAAAAATATTAATTCATCACCAGAGAGAAACTGTTACATACATAGAATCGAAATTCATTTTAATCTTGAAACAAAAGCCACAAAAAGAAAAGAAAGAAAGACATGTTTTATTTAACGACGCACTCATCACATTTTATTTACGGTTATATGGTGTGTGACATATGATTATGAACCACGCAGATATTGAGAGAGGAAACCCGCTGTCGCCACTTCATGGCTACTCTCTTCGATTAACAGCAAGGGATCTTTTATATGCACCAACCCACAGACTGGGTAGTACATACCACAGCCTTTGACATACCAGTCGTAGTGCACTGACTGGAACAGAAATAGCCCAATGGGCCCACCAATGGTATAAGCACATAAATAAGTTGAAATGAAATGAGGACTGCTTTTACTTAGTTACTCAAAGACTATGATATACATTAGTGGTGTTCCAATGATCGATTATAATCGAAGATTGATCACTTGGGGCTCTAGCGATGTGATGATCGATTCTGAAATTCATAATCAATTGTCGCAGAAAATGTTAACCACAGTAAATATTTCCTTGCTCGTTGTCAGAATTTGTATTCATTAAATCCAGTATTTGTGGGCTATTATTGTGTACGTTTCTTTATTTCTAACCTTTGAGGCTATGCCGCTATGTACTGGTAAATCTGTGTGTTCATTGACATTTATTTATTTTCGCATTTGTCATAAAGAATAAACAAATACTGAGATATTTTTTATATTATTATTAAAAATAAATCAAAATATGTTACATTCAAAAATTCTTATCATTCATTCACAACTGGGACCAAGAAAATATAAATTATTAGGCCTATCTATAAGTATGAAACAAAAACTGGCTTGATTAAAGAGCGGTGCGCAACCACATACGGTGGCAGTGAACTAAATCAAAACATGTAAAGCCGAATAAACTCAAAACGCAGATAATATGTCCACGGATGATTTGTCTACTAAAATAAGTTATGAACAACCTTATATTCATCGTAAGTACCCAACCCCAGCCATATGTGCAAATATCATAGCTTTTAAAAGGAGATTTACCTACATGTGAAAACAAACCCAAATCCCAGCATATTTTAGGTCTGAAATATAGTTATTTTTACTTTAAGCAATTTCCTTGCATTTTGTTTCAGTTGTATAACAAACTACTTAAACAAAGTATCACTATAGAATGCTTAAATGTAGCTTTTCAGTTGCTTATGGATATGGACCAATATTGAAGAAATGAATCCATAATGCTATTTGAACTCTACATCAGGGCTTCTAGAATTTTATAAAAATCCACTAGCCATGGGATCAGTGATTTTAAAAATGTACTAGCCATGATTAAAAGTTCACTAGCCCTACTTTAAATAAATAAAATTTTACTAATAGTAATAATCAGATATGTCACCTAAAAAGGAAGATTGACCTTGGAAAGAGGGGTCAGGATATTCATATTTAAAAAAATATGTAAATACAGCATTTGACAAGGGTTTTTCCACTAGCCGTCAGGCTAGTTATAGTAATTATTTACTAGCCTAACATAAATATCACTAGCCATGGGAGTGGGGCTACCATAATCTAGAAGCCCTGCCTACATTTATGTTTTTGCTATATTGTTCCCCAAAATATTCTACAAACCTGCAAAAAAATTCACATCTCATGTAAAAGATATCTGTTTGGGAAATGTAAGAACATTTAAAAGTAAAAATTACTATTTCAGACATTTTAGATGATCATGATGATAAGATATATACATGTATATATTTTACAAATAGGTGCATAGTACTGAATTTGTCGGATCCTCTCCAAGTTCCTATACATTCTAATTCCGATTGTATAATCGAAAGTCATCGATTAGTGCTAAACGATTACAACCGATGATCGATGAATCCCCTACACTAACATACAGAGATGTGCAGGGGGCATTTGGGGAATTAATGCACATTGATGAACATTGAATAATAAATAGGACAATTTCTTTCTTTTTTAGTCAAATATGAGTGGTTGGATGTAGCTCAATGTAATTTGAGGACTCAGGGTTTTTTCCTTTCTTAACCAATGCCCCATGACTGCTACATCAAAGGCCATGGTATGTACTGTCTTATCTAGGGGAAGTGTATTTTAAAAAATCCATTTATTGGTAGAAGTAGCCTATGTGGTGATGTGGGGGAGGGGGGTGTTCTTCGCCATTTTTCTCCCAACTATATGTCAAAATAAGTGTGTGTTTTTTTAAGTCTGGGTACACAAAACAGAAATAAATCGAGGATATTTCATGTTTCATGTTTGCAGTCAAATATGATGGATTTTAAAATCCAGGGCAGTCTTCACCAGAAAGGTGAGTGATCACTCCCACATCCTCTATACTTGCCTGGAAAGTTTTAGGAGAGTGGCAAAGTGATTGCCTCGCAATGAACTTTTAAATATTTTTTGCATTTGAAACTTCATGTGATTGCTCATCCAGCACCACTTCATGAGTGATCGTCAGCTCACCTTCATTTTGCTCCCAGTCACATCATGAGTCATACTTGGATGACGTGATAAAATTGCAGATTTCACAAGGTGAAATATCTATGATATTTGACATGAAAAAATATTCATTTAACAACACCTCAGCACAGTTTTAAAGTACAGCTATAAGTCTGACATATGGTTATATCAGGGGTTTCCCCAGGGTCGTTAGGCATAGCGGCCCAACACGCCTTGGTTCATAAAGTAAGTGCTTTGACAGCGTGGAAGCACCTTAAATCAATTGCTGCTATGCCTTGATTTGAAGTGCTTTAGAAAAACAATTATCACAAGTACGAGCATGGCAGTCGACTACCTCTTGCAAACAACTTGTGTACCAGTATATCAAGCACACCTAATCACTATGACGGGTCAAATACTTCCTAAATACCTGACAATGGACCAGTCATCTGCTCACAATTGGTGTTTGGTAATTTTACCACATCTACTGGGACCGCTAATCCGTCAGGAAGGCGCTTACGCTTAACGGGATTCCTGTGTCGAGCAATCAATTGCAAGCTTCAAAGCCAATCAAAGAAGATGCCCATTGACAGAATCAACTGTACTATTTAACTGAATAAACGATAGCTGAAGCACTTTTTAAAAGTACAGTTAAGTTGGCAAACAGTAATTTCTATCCTAACACCCCCTTCCCAAAAACACACACTGAAAACATCCAGGGTTCACGCTGTCGGTAGCCAAATTAGCCATTGGCTAATTTAAAAAAAAAAAAAAAAAAATGGCTAATAAAATTTGCAAGTGGCTAAAATTTCGGCTAAGCCATTTTCTATCTTCTGATGTGAACAAACAGTTACATAATCTATCCGACACCTCAAACATAATAATAATACCAAATATTCAATTAGAGTAATAGCAATCTCGCGACCGGTAACGAGAAATGGTGTTATCCAGAATACAGCGTAGGCCTTATGATGATTGTTTATTTTAATAATCAAGGTTATTAATTTTAACGGCATGCATTCGACATGTATGACAGCAATGTGATGGTGATTCAATGTCTAGAAGATCTGTAACTTGTTATTTTAACTTTGTAAAGTCTTTGAACCAAAGTAATAAAAACAAACCGACAATGCATGTCAATTTGAATACACATGCCAATTCAGTGCCGAAAGACATGTAGGCTATCCCAAGGGCTGAGTTCAGCCAGACCGAGTGAAAACAAAACGTTCACTACACGTTAAACCAAATGGACATGACGGCACCAATCAAATAGTTTGTAAACGTTAGGAAGAACATTCGTTGGCTGAACTGAGGAAAGCTCTCGGCACGAATATATGTCACGCTTCAGAGTCAGCTGACACCCACGTGTCAAGAGAATTCGTTGCGGACATTAAACAATATGATTATACAGTAAATCTTGATGTAAATTTAAAAAAAAACAATAGTTGTTTGCATTAATGAATACCTAACTGCAGTTTCGGTTATTTCCTTTGTCTTTGTTAATTTTGTACCTATGGTCCAGAGCATGCATGCAGATCGCGATTGCGGGAAATGAACATGCAGTATTTATACAAATTGCAGTTAAACGTTCACTGAATTAGTTTACAATAATCATATTTGTTAGATAATGTAAGATATATATTTGTAAAACCGTGAGGTGACATTTAATAAGTTAGATGAATTTTAAAAAGCCCGTAAATTTTAATTTTATTAACTGTGTTTTTTTTAATTCTTTTATTATTATTTTTTTATAAAAAAAAATTATAAAAGGAATATACTGTGAAGTCAGCATTCTTAGCCTAGGTATTTTACAAGCAGAAATCACATAAAACATTCAACACGACGCTGAAATCAACAGCAACAACATGGCACAAATTATGAAGTTGTTGGGGGCGGGGAATTGATGGGTTACTTTAAAAAAAAGTTTAAAAAAAAAAATGATTAGCTGGTTTGAAGGCAAACACTTAACTGTTTTCAACCCACTACCCCACTAATTTTGGCTTGATTTGTGTTATACTGATGATAAATATGTAAGCGCCATAAAAAAAATTCCTGGGGAAAGGCCTGGTTATATCATATCAACAACGAAACAAATGTCCCAAATTATAATAAGCAGATTTTAAAACAGTTCATGGCAAATATAGTATCAATAATAACTGACAATGTACTTTATAAAAAATTCTTTACTTTAAATACTGTAAAACCGCCTCGGTGGTGTCATGGTTAAGTCATCGGATATAAGGCTGGTAGGTACTGGGTTCACAGTAATGGTACTGGCTCCCACCCAGAGCGAGTTTTAATGATTCAATGGGTAGGTGTAAGACCACTACACCCTCTTCTCTCTTACTAACCATCAACAACTAACCCACTGTCCTGGGCAGACAGTCCAGATAACTGAGGTGTGTGCCAAGGACAGCGTGCTTGAATCTTAATTGGATATTAGCAAGAAAAAATCAGTTGAAATAAATGAATCAATGTAAAACTGCAAGAGGTTGTAAAATACAAAGCTATACATAATCTTAAATGTGGACATGGTCATTAGAACCAATCTGCTATGCTAGTCTCTTACCTGCTAAAAGAGTGGCTAGCCCAATGTCTTTTTCACTTCCTGTGTCCTCCACAGAGTCAAAGTTCACCACGGTAACCTCGCTGATATCCTGTGAAACAGTGAACACCAGAGGTAACCGACACGACGAAGTCTTAGTGCCATCACTATCCTCAGCTAGTTCCACTTTTATGTCTTCGTCATCATCACTTATCTCCCCTTTGCTGGAGCTCTTAAAATGGTGGACGGTTGCCGCATTCTTTTTCTGGGTGAACATTCCCGAGTCTGTTGAATTTTCATTATCAGTCGATGGAATGTTTGTCTGTGGTGACTTTTTGGAGCTCGAGTTGTATTCACTGTCCGACTGGACGAGGGCTGAAGTGTATTCAGAGGTCGAGTACTGTAATGGAGGAAATTCTGAACCACAGACAGAGCTAGCGTCACTTCCAAGACTCTGTTTCTCATCGGTGTTTGACTTGGTTGACAACTTTAACGAACCCGTCTTTTCCAGTTGTGAGGATCTGGATTTTCCATCTTTATAAAAACAAAAACAAACAATAATGATTCTCTATCAGAATACACATTTTAAAATATTAGTTTTAATTCAATGACTGTCAAGTGAAATGATAATCATATGGTTAGATAATTTTTATGAACTTGACATGCTACCAAAAATGATTGGAATATCTCTGATAGTGAAGACTGTCCTCAGCTTTTTAGTCTAAATTTCAATTCAGTTTAACTTCAGTTTGTTAGTTTAACTTCATAAGTTGAGAATGTTTACAATATGCACCCAGATTTCAGGGCCCATATTTTCGAAGCAATCTTAGCCTACGAAATTGTAAAATTATTGTAAGCTATGACGTCACTATGGCATGTGCTGTAGTGACATCACACCCTACGATGGTTTTACTATTTCGTAGCACTAAGAGAGCTTCGAAAATATGGGCCCTGACCTTTACAATTCAGGTAACACATTTTGTTTTTACTATGAACCGTTATGACCATGTCTTAACCTTAATACAAGGACAAAGAATGGGTCATGCAAAATTACGCATGCAAATTAAACTTAAACTATGTATGGTTTAAGCTCAACCCAAAATACTATTACCAATTTGGTTAATTTGGTCAGAAACCCTGTTGCTTCAATTCACATTTAAAGACTGATCCTAGCTCAATTGGTGAGTGCTCACTTGATTTGCTATGATTGTATGATCAAATCCCAACAGTGGACAATTTGTTTTTTGTTTTTTTTGTCGTTTTACCCCCATCACAACTAATGTCCGACAACTGGTGTATTAAAGGCTGTGGTATGTGCTGTCCTGTCTGTGGGAAAATGCATATCAAAGATCATTTGCTGTTAATGAAAAAATGTATGGGTTTCCACTAAGACTATATGTCTGAATTATTAAATGTTAGACATGCAATAGCTAATCAATTAACAAATTAATGTGCTATAGTGGTGTTGTTCAACAAACCAAACTTTAACTTTTTTAACTTTTAATGATTTGGCAAATGACAGCGTAAACACTTCTATCATTTGCACAAGTTTTAAAAGTCTGGTTCAAATTACTTGAGTGGTGGAAAACCTTAGACATAATATCAAACATTTGCACTAAAAATACCTGATTCATGTGATGTTTCATCGGAGAGATTTTTATCAAGAATTTCCACCAACCGTTCTTCATCAGACATTGATTTTCTAACACGTTCTCTTTGTACAGGTGAGGATTCACCTTTCCTTGCACTACTTTGAATGCCTTCTGTACTGGAAGATGCTGTTGGCAATTTCACTGGTGTAGAGGTTGCGGATGGAAAAGCTGTAAAACAGAGTCAACATAACTGGATAATGTAGCATACTTTTTTTTAAAAGGTCTGAATTTGCTGCCATCATGAAAGATGTTTCCCACTAACGGTACCTTTTTTTAACCACTGACATTACATATTAAATAAAGAATTAGTTTCAAATATCAGTGTCTGTATATTAAAAACAAATTCTGATGGTCCTAATATTTGTCATGGCTTAAATGTGATTTTACTTCCTAATACAGTGCAACCCCTCTAAACCAGACACCCACAGGACCAGGCAAAAGTCCAGTTGTAAGGGGTATCCAGTTTAGAGAGAAAGAACGAAAGAAATGTTTTATTTAACGACGCATTCAATACACTTAATTTACGGTTATATGGCATCAGACATATGGTTAAGGACCACACAGATATTGAGAGAGGAAACCTGCTGTCGCCACTTCATGGGCTACTCTTTTTCGATCAGCAACAAGGGATCTTTTATATGCACAATCCCACAGACAGGGTAGTACATACCACAGCCGTTGATATAACAGTCGTGGTGCACTGGCTGGAACAAGAAATAGCCAATTGGGGCCCACTGATGGGGATCGATCCCAGACTGACTGCGTATCAAGCGAGCGCTTTACCACTGGGCTACGTCCCGTTCCCCAGTTTAGAGAGGGTCTGATCGGTACTGATATTTAAAATGGGACTGTGAAAAACCTCCGGCTTTGAGGGAATTCTAGTTTACTGATGGTCTGGTTTTGATATATATATATAATATATATATAATATATATATATATATATACATACAGGTATTTTTTCATACATATAAAGTTATTGGCAGGTAAACTCCAATTTGGACTACTATAAACATTATGATGATTACAAACATATTGAATACACATACGATAATATTCCAAACAAGAAAATGTATGTAATTTAGTCAGTAAACAAGTATTCTGAGAGTACTGCCAATACATGTCCCCTACTGGGACCACTGAAAGATCAAGGACCATAACTCTGTGAAAAATGGTTAAATTGCTATAGAAGTCACCTGCAATCTCTAACAGTACATGGTAAAGCTATACACAAAAGGTCAGCTCAATATCTTGAGAAATTGCACCAAAAAAAAAGGTCAGGAAAACACATTTTTATAGTTCCTAAGTTCAAAGGCCATAACTCTGTCAAAACTGGATAAATCACCATGAAGGTTGATCTTGATCTGTAACAGGTCACTTACCCCACCAGGGCTTGAAAAACAGATATGAGTCAGCGTGATTTACGTAAGCACTAGCTGCTGGATGTACAAGCAGGAGGAAGTCTGTGACATTCACCAGAAGGTGAAGATCAGGTGGCGACCCCAGTAAGCTTGCGACAATGGAGGTCACTGATTGGCTCACATCGGTAGACAACAAAGGCAAAGCCTCTTGGATACGCTCCTTTAAAACAGAAACAAAAACACTGTTATTAATCAACCATTTCATGCTACTTCTTTTCTGTCTTGTATGTTTGTAATAATGTAAAAAAGATAAAGTTTGATTTGTTTAAAGCACACACCACATGCTTTGATATACCAGTCGTGGTGCACAGGCTGGAACGAAAAATAGCCCATGGACCCACTGATGGTGATCGATCCTAGACCAATCATGTATTCAACAGGCATTTTCAGGACTCACATTGGAACAAATTTTGATTTAGCCAATTTTTAACATGTACGTAGAGTATTTACTTGAAAATTATTAACATGTGGTTAATTCAAGGAATATTTTATCAGCCAAAAGTTAAATGTTGTAGCCACTTTTAATAAAAATTAGCAACTGGCTAATTCGGCCATGTACAGGGTGAGCCCTACACTTTACCACTGGGCTACATCCTGCTTTAATAATGTATTAAATGAGGGCCCTGAGAATTTATGATTTGCCGAAGTCATTTATGGGTTACACAAAAACAAATGCAGTTAAATCATTTCTTTCTTGCATAACCTGTTATCACTATGTAAATGATATCATAAATTTAATGTGTAAATAAACACCACATATATGTATATGATGTGTGTAAACAATGCACAAACACAATGATTATTCTTAGGCATGTAAATGTTTTAACATTTTGTATTAAAATGTTATGTTTAAAATATTTTTACAAAAAATATTAATTTGTAGTCTGTGGTGCCAATATTAAGACCCTCTCAATGTTTTTCTTTGAAGACAGATTAGTGCAGAAAAGAAATATTTTAGGAATGATGCAAATTAATGTTTTTAGAGTCTTCACAATATAATTTCCATTGGTTTGCTTAGTTGGGGAATATTCTGCTTACTGATGACCCAAATAAATAATTTTTGTAGTCTACACATTTTGACTGACTTGGAAAACTCACAAGATAAATTTTCAATGATTTGCTTTGGTGACAAATTACTACTGTAACTAAAAAAAAATATTTTGTGCAATGATGAAAAAAATCAAGGTGTTTGTAGTCTATACCTATTGAATGACATATGCTTAACACACATACAAACAAGATCACTGCATTGGTATTATAACAGACTCATGGATTATCAGTTTTTGGGAGTGTGCTGGGCAAAGAAATGGCATTTGCATCTAATCTACAGTTTTGTGACATTATCTTTAAACTGGTCTACGCTGGCACACTTATTCAGACTACTGATCACTAGACCATCAAGTCAGTGTTAATCAGCACATACATGCTAAAAATATTTGTAAACTCACCAGATATATTGAAAATATCTTCATCAGGATGTTGCCAGCTTTGTACTGCTTGACGTTCACGCTCCGATATGGATGATCTTCTCGCACCAAGACCTTCAGCACCAGAAACAGCAGCTCAACCACATCTTCCTCAGCCTCGTCCCACAGTCGCCATGACAACAGCAGGTGCTCCACGATCGAGATGTCGCGCACCACCGCCTCAGTGCCCAGTCGTAACACAGGTTTAGTGGCCGAGGCATCAGGTCTGAACACAGACTCCGAGGTGCAGCTGTTCAGTAATGCCTGGACACAGAAAGAGAATGTTAAAGAAAGACATGTTTTATTTAACAACGCACTCAACACATTTTATTTACAGTTATATGGCATTAGACATATGGTTAAGGACCACACAGATATTGAGAGAGGAAACCCATTGTCACCACTTCATGGGCTACTCTTTTCGATTTGCAGCAAGGGATCTTTTATATGCACCATCCCACAGACAGGATAGTACATACCACGGACTTTGATATACCAGTCATGGTGCACTGGCTGGAACGAGAAATAGCCCAATGGGCCAACCGACGGGGATCGATCCCACGAGAATATTAACAGCTTGGTACTGTACACATTTTCATTAATGTAGCTACATTCAGGATACTCTGCTAAGTCTTGGGTCTGCACTTTAAGGTTTAACAAGCTTAAGCAAAAAACATCCCTTCATGCGCCCAACCAATTTTCTTATCTCCAAAGTTCGAGGGCCATAACTCTGTGAAAAAAGGATAAATCACCATGAAAGTCAAGCTATACACGAAATTTTAGCTCAGTATCGTGAGGCATTGTAGAAAAATGTCTGACAAATTATATGTCGGACAGTCGGACAGACAACCAATAAGGAGCCAGACAGACAGATGGATGGAGACAAAACCTAAAGTGCCCTTTGGATGGACCGGTAGGAGTCTAATAAGCATTGGCCATGTTAAAAAACACTGACAGAAAGTGGCAAATAACAGTCGATTTATCCACTAATGGGCAACGATATAACAACCCACTGCACCTAAGGTGAGAGCTCCACAGAATTACATCCACTCATAACAAGTGATATTTAAAAGAGATGTCATACCCATTTAAAAATTAAAGCTGAAAACCACTTAAATAAAGGGTGTTCTTTTTAATTGTCTCAAACTATTTTATAAAAAATCAGCCTGAAATCAAATAAAATGCTGAAAATCACATCCCATGTAAAACAAAAATAAAAAATTGTTACCTTGAGCACCTCAAATCCCATGACACTTCTCGATCTGACCATGACCTTGCTGAGCATGGCGTATCCCGACATGTCTATGAACTCGGCAGCAAGCAGTGGCATGTGGTGCACGGCGGCAAACAACAACCGTACTGACGTACTCTGTAGACTCTCAGCGGTAGCCCGGTCAACGTTCAATATGTGAATACACTCTTCATAAACCTGCAGAACAGGATGGGAAAGAAATACGAGTCGTACAACACCAAAGCACATTTTAAACTGTTTGCTTATTTTCACAGATATATATATATATATATATAGAGAGAGAGAGAGAGAGAGAGAGAGAGAGAGAGAGAGAGAGAGAGAGAGAGAGAGAGAGAGAGAGAGAGAGAGAGAGAGAGAGAGAGAGAGAGAGAGAGAGAGAGAGAGAGAGAGGAAGAGGGAGGGAGGGAGACAGAGAAAGACAGACAGAGACAGACAGAGACAGACTGACAGAAAGACAGAGAGAAATAGAAAGGAAGAGAGGCCCACTAGCACCAATAGGTTATCTCTACCAAAACAAAATAGGAGATATTTTATATATTCACTATTACAAGTTGTTAATAACTATAAAAACCATGAAGTTTAAATGCCATTTACCTTGGCTACAAGGAAAAGAAATGTGCCAACTCCCCCAATCTGCTCCACAGCCTTTTCCATGGTACTGTGCTTCTGTGCCATCAACTGTCCACTGACGAATGGGGTCAGAGTCTCAGGTAGCTGGTAGATCAGAGCATATGGCATGATGGCACTGCCAATGTTCTGGCTAGAGACCATCTCTGCATGGTGGTTGTAATTCAGATGTAGAGCTGATTCAGCAAATTTTGGTTGGTAGGACAAGACTGCAGAAATCTGAAATGAAATACCAAAATTCTAGACTAGTCCCTGTACCCTATAAAACTTCATCTAGACCCTGAGCTTTAAAGGCATATTGTCACAGACCACTGACCTCTTTAATGGTCAAACAAAGTATTACCTGAACAAAAATAATTTGATTTGTCCCTAAATGTACTTTATTCAACCATCTTCAATACTCCATTTATTAATGATATTTTGTCAAATTAATTGAATTATGGCAATGGTCCATAATTCAAAAACTAAAATTGCCAAGAGGGTTAACTTGGATTTCACTCCATCATGGTTCAATTAAGGTGATGCGATAGCTAGATTTCCAACAATTAATATAATTTTTATTTATTATCAATTTTTAGAGAAATAAGGTCCTTAAATCCGTGACAGTATGCCTTTAATACAAATAACAAGTGGATAATGTGTGAAGACTTTGGTAGACTTAGCAAAGAATCATCAAGCATTTTTAATTATGTTATTTCTATAAATATGACAGAGACATCAATTTCTACATCCTGATTCTGGCTTTTCCCCACAATGGACAAAGGTAAGGAACTGACAAGCAAGTATTTAAATTGCATAATTATGATAAAGACATCAAATTCTAAATACTGACCCTGGTTTTGTTTAACATTTCACACTTGCAAAGAACAAATTTATTAATTCTGCAATTTATGTTAATTCTACAATTATGACACCCAAAACATCAAATTCTAAATACTGACCATATTTTTTTCTTTCCCACATTGGACACTGGCAAAAAACACACACAATCAATTTATTCTATAAGAATGACAAAGACATCACATTATGAGTACTGACCCTAGCCTTCTCCACATCGGCCACTGGCAATGCTCCGACCAACACGTCGGTGGTGAGTCCTGACTGACAGAGTATTTCCCGAGTCAGGTGCGGAGTGTAGACGGTGCGCAGGTCGGCACAGTCACACTTACTGACACTGCTCAGGTCGGGACCGAGGCAGAAGTGATGGAACCACCACTCTCGACTGAAATCTACTCCTGAAAACAATGGGGAAAGAAATATTTGTTTAATGCTGCATCAGCAGCTTATTAATGAACTCAAAGGCTAGATACATCTAGTATCTAACACATAGTTATTTCAACATAGGCTACATGGTGAGAGAAGAAAAAAAGAAAGAAAAAAAGTTTGTTTTACTTAAGGACACCACTGGAGCACATTGATTTATTAATCATCAGCTATTGGAAGGAAGGAAGGAAGGAAGGAAGGAAGGAAAGAATGAAGGAAATGCTTTAATGACACACTCAACACATTTTATTTACGGTTATATGGCATCAGACATATGGGTTATGGACCATACAGATATTGAGAGAGGAAACCTGCTGTCGCCACTTCATGGGCTACTCTAACAGCAAGGGATCTTTTATATGCACCATCCTACCATGGCTATTTGATGTCAAACATTTGGTAATTTTGACATGGTCATAGACAGGAAACCTGCTACACTTATCCTACGTGGGTGGGTGGGTGGGTGTTTGAGTGAGTGAGTGAGTGAGTGAGTGAGTGAGTGAGTGAGTGAGTGAGTGAGTGAGTGAGTGAGTAAGTGAGTATTACAAAAATAAAAAAAATTCCCCTCAATAAGAAACATAATAAATTATTATATTACATTAACAAACCTTTGAAAAGCATTACATTGCCAAGATGATACTGTCCAGCGTCACTGATGTACAAGTCTTCAACATGACCAACACACAGTGTTGGAGGTGTCTCCAGTAGCTTCCGGTGGAACTGGGCTGGGTAATCCAGGGTTATCTCCCTTGATACCCAACTATCAATTAAGATTTTTAACTGAAAAAGCAAACACAAAATTGATAGCCACCTATCAATAAAGATTTTTAACTGAAAAAGCAAAAACAAAAATAAACGAAACATTATCAACTAAAATCTAGCAGAAAACAAGAAAAGTACACCATTACATTCAGTGATGCCCTTTAATGCCTATTAATGACATCCCTGCACATTTGTCTTAAAAAATGGTCACTGGGGAAACTGGATTAATAACCATAAAGGGAGATCTCAAGTGATACGATGTCAATCCTGACTGGCTAATTGGAAAACTCTTGCAAAATGTAATGTATTAAAACCAAATCTTGATTCTGAGAACCTGCAGATTACAAACTACAAACATTGTTCCTAGATCTCGGTCATAGCTTTGTGACATCACTGCTTACAGCACTATTCCTATGGGTAGATGAAATAACATTAACAAACTTGGTGTGTTAAAGGTGTCAAATTGGTAATTATTTAGGAATAAGAATAAGCACACTTTCGTTATTTAATCTAGGTCATCCTAACATTATGGGTGGACATTGAAATAGAATACACAAAATTAGTTTGATCTGGTTAGGGATTTTCATAGCTATCTTAGCGCTAAGTAATCGTAAAACCATTATAGGCTATGGCATCACTATAGTATAAGCCATAGTGATGTCATAGCTTATGACCGTTTTGCGATTTCATAGCGCTAAGACAGTTTCAAAAATATGGGCCCAGGCCCGTAAGACATGCAATAATAAATGAAACATTTGATACATGATCTGAAAACCAGAAGCTCACCTTGCCAATTAGCGTGCTGCCGTTTAACGATTCCTCGTAACTGAAGACCACGTGTTGCCACTTGCCGGGAAACAGCAGTCTGTCGGAGCAGACTTCTTTCAGGATTTCGTCCTCATTCGTCGTGCTTGTAATCCTGCAAATTACATTCAACAAATCAACCAGGGATTTATCTAGGCGTTCTTCAGGTCCGAACATAGGCCCCTTCCTTAAAGAATGTGGCACTGAAAATTCCCAATTTCTATGCTAAAAATTCCCAATATATATATCTTTAATTCCCATATCTTAATTATGTATGTTCTAATAAATTAATGTAACAGTGGTGTACCACATCATTCAGTGGCCTGAAAAAAGTATTCCAAATATGATTTACTTGCACTAAGTTTCTCAGTTCCATCAATCTAATTAAAATTAGCTCCACCATTACATGTGGATCTAACACCAGCCAGTTGGAGCTCATGTCCACCAATCAAAACCTTACTTGCAGAATCCTGCCAGTGATTTAAAAATAATTTGAAAACATTCCAGATTATCCTGAGGGTATACGACATGTTTCGTGTGAATTACGAATGCCTTAAAACATGTTTTATTTTATAAAATAAATAATTTGTAATGTAAAACTGAAGACTGATTTAGTTTGGGGTTTTATATAAATAAATAAATAATTTTTAATGTAAAATTGAAGACTGATAACCCACCCCGTACATATTGGTATGGTTCGCTGTACAGCGGCCACTAAAATAGACTCGCCCGATATTTTTAGAATTTGTATGCTCCCAAATAACGTTATAAAAGGCGAAGTGTGATTGGTCAATATTTAAATTATTATTTACAGACGAAATGTTACCTGGACATTGGGGACTACGCAGTGTTGTTAGCAATCCGACTGGTCTAAATAAGGCATTCGTAATTCACATGAAACATATCGTATACCCTCAGGATAATTCGGAATATTTTTAAATTATTTTTAAATCACTGGCATGATTCTACAAGTAAGGTTTTGATTGGTGGACATGAGCTCCAACTGGCTGTCTTTAGATCCACATGTAATAGTGGTGCTAATTTTAATTAGATTGTCAGTTCCATAAGACTCTGGCAAAAATTACTGGATAATTCCTTACAGCAGCATTAAAAAATATTAGTGAACACTGACACAAAAATCTCTGATGTGGATCAAGTAAACCATGTTTGGTGCTAAAATAGTGAAGTGTAGTATCACAAATGAATATAATTTTTAGTTTTAATCCAGTATTAGACAAAAAAACAAACCTTGTTATGGGAGAAACTATGATTTTACTGCATAAAAACAAACAAAATACACGAAAAATTACCAACACAAAAATATCAGTCAACTTTCACAGGAATGACATTACCTGAATATGAATCTCTTCCTTGCCACGTCCACCCAGACTTCAAACGTCTTATCAGTTTTTCCTAACGACATCACATGAAGACACTCTCCAACAGGGTACAGGATTGGGACCGAGGACGTCCCGCCATTCTTCTGTGCACCGGTCACTTTCACATCAACACCTACATGGGTCATAATTCAGAGATGTGATATCCATTTAAAAATAAAATATGAAATAACTTTTAAAAAGCTGATCTACAAGGTACATAATTCAAGGATGGTACCGGGGTGTATCCATTTAAAAAAGCCAATTTCATTTTTAAATATTTAGATAGTTGAAAACATCAAATATGTCCCTGGGACAAAAAAAAGGAATATTTCTTAATGACACCTCATCAGTTTATTTAATAAACAGCTATTTTAGTGTCTAATTCAAGCTATTCCTTCCCAGGCAGCAAGGGATCTTTCATATGTATTTTACCAGACAGGACAACATATACCATAGCCTTAGACACATTAATCATCAAGCATTGGGATGTCACTCAGTAGTATTGTTTGCCTCAGAAACAGCGGGTCATAGGATCAATATTTCTTGATGGACCCAATGTTTTTCTTCCATCTCAACCAATGCCCCATGTATATCATTAATCAAACATTCCTTTCCTTTCCTTTAGAGCAGCTTCATCAAGCAGTTGAAAATGTAAAAGCCAGTGAAATATAAATAGATTACTGCATAAGCAGGAGTGCTATACAAAGTTTATGGAACAAGTTTGGAAATTATTTTATTCCCCAAGAGCAAGCAAAGTGTATAAAACAATTCCCAAATGTGATACTTTATTTATTATCCACAAACTGTGATTTTTAACAAACATAAAGTATGATCATAATCATTTCACAATAGATGTTAATAACATTCAATGCGGTTACAAAGACACTGAATGTTGTAAATTTCACAAACTGCATCTGCTATATAGAATCGAGTCATAAAGAAAGCGTGGGAAAGTATGATATTTAATATGTAACCCTTTATTGTAAAATATGTGGATAACGAAAGACTACATACCAGTATTTAGTGACGAGAAGATTAGAGAGGAGGAATATCTCTGCGATGAATTGGACGGCGGTACTTGACTCTGTTTGAAAACCTCGTCAATGTTCATCCAGAACACAGCACTGAAACCAGTCGGAAACGGTGGCCATGGCAACCCACTGCTGATGAAACAGTGAATGGCAGACTGACCCCAGGTTCGTTTTGGACAGCAGCAAAGCTGGCTCATCTTCTCGGTACCTGAAAACAATGACAATGGTCGACACAACACACATATATATATATATATTTATACACACACACACACACATATAGATATACATATACATATACATATACATACAGTATACATATATATATATCTGTATAGATATTTATGCAAGGTAGAATATGGAATATTATAGTATGGAGCATCAGAATCAAGACACCAGAACACAAATATTTACCTAATAAAATGTCAAAACTTCTGAACTTTATGGACTTTTAAAGGATATAAATCATTTAACATTTCTTATATTATATGGCTGCTGCAGTAACAGAAATCGTAGTTAAAAAGTAAAAAAGTGGACCAAAAACAGTTTGTTTGTTTGAAAAATATATTCATTTCAAAATATTCACTTTTAAACTGTCTACCATTCTGTGCTATGTTCAGAAGACCCATATACCCTAAATAGCAGCAAGTTTATTAGTGAAGATTTAAGCTAGATTCAAAAGATTACGAGCAATTAGAGAATTTGGTTAGACAACTTGTAGCTAAACTCAAGTTTCAGTTATTTAACCAAATTAATGCTGTTTGATGACATTATTTGATTTTGGAATTAGCTTTTTTTTGTGATTTAATAACAAAACAAATTAGCCAAATTCAACTTTAATTCACATTTGGTCAGTCTAAATCCTTAAAGGGACATTCCAGAGTTTACTGCATTGAAAGATGTTTCCAACTAATAAAATATATCTACGATTAAACTTAAATATTAAATATATTTTCTTGTTTAGAATATCAGTGTCTATCTATGAGTTTCTGGTCATCTTAATATCTGTAAGAAGCCCAAAATGGATTTTGTCTTCAAATAATTTCGTACGTACGAAAAAATAATATTTTAGGAAATAAAATGAAATTTAATCTAGTACAAATAATATAAAGATCAGGAACACGTTTAATACACAGCCACTAATATTTTATGCAGAAAATATATTTGATAGGTAATTACAGGGTGTATACTACCAAATCAAATCCCATAGACGACAATATTAACATATGTGGCTAAAACTCCTACCTGCAACGTATCAATCGACATAAATGCTACGGATATAAATACTACCACCCCTCACCCTTAAAGTGAATCACAAAAAAGTGGGTGTCAAGCTGCTCATTTCTGAGATAACGGGTAGCGTCTATGACTACCCTAGTTCCGCACACAATTTGAGTACTTTTTTTTACAGGTACCCCATACATGTTCCAAGCACAAGGCTACTTGACATAGTGGTACTAGATGAAATAAAATTGCATACATTTTTAGCCCAGATGAAACTAATTTTTTTTTACAACCAACACACTCACATTTATAACCAATCACAGGACTTGTGGTGTTCACTTCTCTATCAAAAGTTGTGTGCACCTCGAACTTTGACCCAGCCGGAAGTTATTTGGTTTAGTACTACCTATACTGATAATATACATTTTTCAAATAGTGTCCAGCTATGTGTTTTTATGACAACCAGGATCTGGTGTATTCTGACATAAAGTGACAGCCTCACTGAAACTGTTGTTTCTACAGTGCAACCTAATATAATGTACACCTCATAAGGCATATATATTGTATACAGTTTTGTACAAATGCAATATGTCATATTAAACAACAAAATGTTTTAAAATAAAACTCCTGAAGATATTTACTGTCAGTTTGATGTGTGTACTCAGGTATATATGTAGAGACAACAAAGATAGTCAAAGTACCTCTACTCCTTTAAAGTATTCCATTAAAACACATGCATTTGACTGACCCCTAGATTAGGAGACCTGAACAGGTACATCAAAGAAATATCAGTATTAAAAAAATACACTGTCTGAGGAAGGAAACACCAACATGACTGTACCTGTATGAAGTAATAACTTAATGTTCTGGACATTAGTGTTGGGAGGAAATTCTGTATGCAGGGTGTGGCCGTCTTCAAGTTACCAGGTGTGGGAATTTCAAATCCATCGGCCATGCTGATTTTCATAATGAACCATCAAAACCATTGGGAGCCACCCATATTCCTGACTATATTTTATTTGTAGCCTACTGTAGTTGGAGCTTTTAATATTTGTGATATCTGGAATTATCATCCAGCTTTCACACATTTATTTTTGATTAATTACTTTTAAAAAACTACTTTTAAATGACATAATTACCCGAACATCTATTTTATTGCATTATTTTCTAATCCAGATCAATACAATATGTATATTGGATGTATTTCTACAATCAGTAATCCAGCAGTTTATTTAGCTAGTAACATTGGGTAATACAGCTTTAACAATAAAATAAATTACCAACTTACTCCAAGGCAGATAATCAAATCTGAAAAAAATTGGTTCTGAATCCAGTATAAACCTAAAATGGTCTTCATGAGAGCAAACTAAGTGATTATTAAAAAAAAAAATTGATCTGGAGATCTAAAGGTATGTTTAACAAGATTATTGTTATGTATAACTAAGAACAGAAGGCACAATAGTGACAACAAATTGAATTATGTCTTTGGTGAAGTTTTTCTTTAAATTTATTTTAAATTTTGCATAAAACTATAAACTTGTCTAAAATATAACTTAGCACCCTATAAATATGTCAAAATGACAATAAAAATCAAGTTCTTTACAAATTTGAGTTTTCAGAATTTCATACATGAAAAATTAACTATGTTAATGGAAACTAAAGACATTAACCCACTATTGACACATGTTATTTTTAATATAAAAATAAATTGCTATTAAAATCTTAATTCAGGTTGCCTATATATAACACCATATTTAAGAGCAGTTGTATATGGCAAGTCAAATACCATGTAAAAAGAAATTATTGAAATATTTACAGTATGAATTATAGGCCAAAACCAACTTTTCCTCAGTGCTAACTTTGATTCAAACTCCATTCAGAGCCATGTACAGTGATTAGTGTCAAGGTCAAGGTCATTGTGAACTTGCGTGGTCCAGTGACAGCTAATTAATCAACCAGTATAGTTTAATTAAATAAAATCACAAAATCGTAATATTTTTTATTATGCACTGAATATGTGCTATAGGGTGTATACTACCAAATCAAATCCCATAGACGACAATAGTAACATATCTGGCTAAAACTCCTACCTGCAACATATCAATTGACATAAACGCCACGGATATAAATACTACCACCCCTCACCCTTAAAGTGAATCACAAAAAAGTGGGTGTCAAGCTGTTCATTTCTGAGATAACGGGTAGCGTCTATGACTACCCTAGTTCCGCACAAAATTTGAGTACTTTTTTTTACAGGTACCCCATACATGTTCCAAGCACAAGGCTACTTGACACAGTGGTACTAGATGAAATAAAATTGCATACATTTTTAACCCAGATGAAACTAAAATTTTTTTTACAACCTACACACTCACATTTATAACCAATCACAGGACTTGTGGTGTTCACTTCTCTATCAAAAGTTGTGTGCACCTCGAACTTTGACCCAGCCGGAAGTTATTTGGTTTAGTACTACCTATACAATCGTTAAAAAGTCTCTGTTAGTCGATAACATCTTAAAAGTACAGTAAACTCAGGAATGTCCCTTTAGTTTTAACCAATTAGCAAGTCATATATGAAACTGTGAAAAATACCTGTAGTGTCCTTAGGTTTGGGTGGGTGTTTCTTTGGCACAGGAAAGGTCAGTGTGTAGGCTGGTTCCACCTGGATATGCTCGACAACATTCATTAGACTTGAAAGTAGGTATCCCTAAAAACATTTAATAACAAGATTCTTTCAATGCTAAAAACTGTTAATAATTAAATTTCCATTTTAGTTTAAAGACATCCTATTGGTCATAGCAACATAAGTTTGTTAATTTTCCAATGAACATAAAAATTACATCGTCAGGAAACATCACATCTTTGTATTATTGAGATAATTTTGAACATGATTATTAAAGAATAAATAAAAAGTTCTAAATAAAATATGACTGTGTTTCTGTTTTTATTAATAAGTATGTTTTAGATTAAATTATAAGGATTGTCTGTTATTTTTTATAGATTCACTTGAGTATGAACATTTTGGTTCAGCATGCAAAACAATGCAGGGCATTTCTGGATAATACAATCACAGTTCATATACTTTGTCATCAATGATAAAATTCCATGACTTCTAAAGGGATTTTTATTTAGGATTTTCATAGCTTTTTTTTGCAATCATCAACATAATACTGTAATATTTTGATGTGGGTTACTGCTTTTTTTGTGTTATTTTAAATAGGGGAAATATATTTTCAAACCAATTTTTATTTTCCCTGACATTCCATGATCAAACTCAAACTTTATTGCTAAGTGTGTAATGAACAGGAACATAAAAACATAGTTATCTTCAGTTAATACTTGAAAATTTTGTGCTGAGGTGTGCAGAAAACAATATACACTGTTGTAAAGGTCAAAGTAATTTTAATAATATTTATTATTTCTGCTGGATACCAGGTATTGTATACTTTCACAATTTTTAATATGTAATTTGCTGACCATATTCAGTTTAAAAAGATTATATAAATTACACATATTATGCCTTTGAAACTATATACACTTTCCTATCATAATTATACTGGTACTAACACACACATTATATCACTTATTCCCTTAATTCCTCATCTGTACCTTTGTGCATGGCGAGTGTTTGGAGAGGAAGAATTTCATGAACAGCCCGAGTTCTGTGGCAGACAACTCTTTCTGGGAAAGCAGCTGAAAGATTAAGAGTAGTATCTCTTGGACGGCCACTTCTGAAAATGGAAGAACAAACAGTCAATGAGTTTGGATTATTCAGCAAACACAGTTTCAATGCACAAACAGGTTTTAAAATACATTATAAATAATGATTTTTGTTTTTTAATCAAGCACATCCAGAACAAAAAGAAACTACAAATAAACATTTAAATTTAAAGTAGAAAGTTGATTGTCTCATTTGATGTTACTAAATAGTAAGAGTTGATTTTAGCTCTTGGTTCCAGAGGCAAGAGAGTTGTTGAGCACATGTGAGATTTGAATGTGATGAAAAGTATGGGAAACAGGGCAAATAACAGATATGCCCCCCACCATGCCAAAAACAACAGTTTATATGAACTCACCATGTGAATCCTGGGCATCATCAGTTAGATTTTCTCTGAATCCCTCGAGCATCACTTGGAGGACTCCCTGCAAAGTACAGAGAATAGTATTTGTACATCAAAGGCTGTGGTATGAGCTGCACTGTATTTTAGACAGTGTATCCAAAAACTCCTGCACTAGAACAAATGTTAGTTAGCAAGTGCTGGTAGTAATTATGACACTTGGTCTAAAGAATGACAAAAGAAATCCACTGTTACCACATACATCATACATAGGATGCTCTTAATTTATAGTACATACCATGACATTTAATATACCAGTTGTGGAGCGTTCGTTCAGTAAATGGTCCTTTTTCCTTTCAGCCCAAAAGCAATTTTAATGCAGGATTGATAACTGTTTGTATTGGAAATCAAAACATACATTATGTCATCTCGTAATATTTGATGACACCGTGGCAAAAAAAAACCCATTCCGTCTGATGTTAACTTTACTTATTATAATTATTGTCTAAGTAATCAACTATGTTAGTTCACTTTACTGATGTAGTACATTCTGTGGCTATATCCCTCCATAAAAATTTCTCTCTCCAGCCAGTGCACCATGAATGGTACATCAAAGGCTGTGGTATGTGCTATCCTGTCTATGGGATGGTGCATATAAAAGATCGCCTGCTGCTAATCGAAAAGAGTAGCCCACAAAGTGGCGACAGAAGGTTTCCTCTCTCAATATCTGTGTGGTCCTTAACCATATGTCTGACACCATATAACCGTAAATAAAATGTGTTGAGTGCGTTGTTAAATAAAATATTTCCTTCCTTCCTTCCCTCCATAAAACTAAGAGCACCAACCTCTGAACACACAGCTTGTACTGCCAGGGGACTATTGTGCAGGAGTTGGAGAAAACGAAGCAGTATAGGTATCATGATGGTCTGTCCAGACTGAGTCTTCTTACTGCTGACAGCCAGCTCCACGAACAGACGGAAGATGGCTGGAAAACATCTTGTGTTCAGCTGCTTCCTTTTTTTCTGTTTGAGGTGTACATCTGAAACAAACAATCAGATTTTATTTAATGGAAAAGTAGTTTTTTTTTGTTAATCTTAAGTGGATAGCATGAAAATTAACCTTAAAAATGACATTAAATGAAAATGCTATAACCTGTAAATAGGGTTATTTTTCGTAGCAGGTGAGTCAGTAAGAACAATTATTAAAATTAGTTTCATATTACCTTGGGAAAGAAACACAAGAAAAAGAAAGCTAAAAATAAGAAAAAAGAAGCTGAATGAAAACAAAAGTTAGCATGATTTTTTAAATTAATTGAGTTACAGTAAATAATATTTTTTTAAAGTCAACACTGTGAAGACAGAATAATCATAAAACTAATAATAATACAGTAAAGTTTGTTTTCTTTAACGACACCACTAGAGCACAATGATTTATTAATCATCGGCTGTTGGATGTCAAACATTTGGTAATGTTTTTACATATTAGTCTTAGAGAGGAAAATTGCTATATTTGCCATGAGTAGCAAGGGATATTTTATATGCACTACCTTACCGACAGGATAGCACATACCATGGCCTTTGATATACCAGTCGTGATGCATTTGCTGGAACGATAAATAGCCCAATGGTCCCACCGATGGGGATCAATTCTAAACCGACCGCCCCCTGGCATAAATAAATAGTACTAAAACCTTTCTTCCAATCAGTTGGTAGTGATATCTCGGTGTCTGCCTCGTAGCCGTGTTCTGTGTACACAGTGTCATCATCGCGGTCACTTGGGCTGACATCACACATGTAGTGGACATCATCCTCATCAACATCATCATCGCTATCTTGCAGATTCTGAAGTGAAAATCCAGATTAGAGTAGTGCAGCAGTTTAAAGAAAACATTATCTCAGTCCTTTACAAATATACGAAACCAAGATGGATTGACTGTCTAACCTATCAAAACACACACAAAACACACTACCACTAAAAACTCCAAACCTCCTTCACTATGCATCTTTCGACAGGACAACACACATATATCTTTCAGATATAACATCATGAAGGATTGACCCAATGAACCCTCACGCATCAGGCAAGCACTCTACCACTGAACTAATTACTCGATCCTTTACAATACATCCCCAGGCAGATCATCTACCTCTGATATTCCACCATGAGGGATCATCAGACCTGTCAACCCTCCCGGATTACGCGGGAGTCTCCCGGTATTTGATCAAATCTCCTTTCACCTGTGCAGGAGACAGTTTCTCCTGTTAAATGACATTTTTGTAAGCATAAAAAAAAATCGATCCTCTTTTGTCAAAATAACAGAAGGGAAGTAACTCTGCCTTTTTTTTCTCATTCGGAAAATGTCGACTACTTTCGGTTTCCAAGAATGTAACAGGCCGAATTGTCCCGACTGTTTAACCTTTGCCGAAGTGAGAATTGTGGGATAGCCTATTTATATTGTTAAAAAAGCACATGATGGAGTTTATAAAATGACGTGTTATTATAATGTTGTTGTCATCGTAATGGCTACGAAGCGTGTTGCCGCTAATTCAACAGGCTGTGTATTGACATTCAGTGTTGCCATATAAAAAAAAAAAACTTTTAGTTCTAATAACACCTCTGAATTGTAAAATGTCTTCCCACTGGATTACATAATGCAACTATGACGAATCTGAACTGCCAGACTCCCGAATTGACAGCGATACACACGATGCATGTTAAAATCACATGTCACAGCAAGACAACGAAAAGGCCAATAAGCTGTATAAACATGCTTGTGTCAGTTAATTTTGTATGTTTGTGCGGTAAAATGTTGGTTATAAGGGTACACTTCAAGAAATTATTTTTGTACAATTAAAAAATGTTGTGTTTGACATTGACATAAAGTTACTCACAGACATGGGTATAATTCCGGTATATTTCACACGATGTCCGTAATGAGGTTTTACTTATGATTAATGAAAATACAATGTTTATTGCATCATTATAATGCTTTTAAATAAGTACCACGCCACCGTTCCTCATTATAGTAAAAACTTAATATTAATTTATAAGATTTATATAAATTTGTCTTTGGTACTTAGGTACACTAACCACAAATGATAATGTAACGCAACCTGTAAGGCTGTAAGTGTAATACCGTAAATGTACTAATTAATTTTTTTATTTCTTGTTCATGTTCTTAACATTTTTGGATAAAATATTTATTTTTTTTTAAATATGTTTTAAATCATAATAATATTTAAACTTAAAAAAAAAAAATGCCAAGATCTAAGGTTAAGAAGTATATATGACATTATAAAGTAAACTTATTGTAATAATGTTTTTTTTAAATCTAGCGATTTTGGGTTAAATTGTGTGAATTTAAAAAATCTCCTGCTTTTTCAACACACGCCTCCTGCTTTCTCTTGACTAAAGGTTGACAGGTCTGGGGATCATTCCCTATTACCTCATACAAACATCTCTACCAGTTAACTACAAGTTTTTCTGATCGGAGACTCCCCAGTGTGATACTTACGAGCATGGCGATGATCTGGTTGTAGGAATACTCGAGAATGGAGGACAGCTGTGGCTGAGCAGCACTGAGCAACATCTCAAACACGGCCTTCAGTTTACACGGCTCCAGGTTGATGCAACGTTGCAGAGAGGCCAACAGCTGACACCAATGTTGTTCCTCGCTACCCTTCTACAAACAGGAAAGAAATACACAATACAGTTGATTATATAGAGTATACTACATGAGTGGCCGTTAGATACCATTTACCATTTAGCGAAAGTGAGTTTGATATGTTTTTAAACAATGAGTTGTGAGATAAATGCTATTTAACAGACACGAATGTATTATTCAGAATTTCTATTTCTTACATATCCTCAAAAACAGGTTTAAAGCAAATTTTAACATCTTTATTGACTAAACGTTATTTACAACGCTTTGCACTTGTAGCTGTCTTACACGTCACAAACACATGATTGCCAGGTTAACTATATGTCACAGTGTAATTGATTTCCACAGTGCTGCTTTTTTATTGGATGTATGGCATTGATGACCTGGTCATCACCTAAGAGCAGCTAGTTGTATGTCTTGAAATTATTAACACATGTACATGTGTAAACAACTGTGTTACCAAAAACAACACATGATGTTCTCACCAATGGGTGTGTAAGAAATAACTGACATCAGTGTTGTTCCTTGATACCCTTCTACAAACAGGAGAGAAATATACTGAACAACAAAAGAAATGTCACGTTTTTAAAAATTAAATTTAAGGACACTCCAGCACAAAAATACACATCAGCTATTGGGTGTCATACAAGTTAAGTATCTGAAAACATTATTTGCATAATTATGTAAACCCACAGTATAAGTATTAAAACTGAATAATTTTAAATAAATTAAGTTAAACAAAATTAACATTTGTATAAGTCCAGCCTTACACTTACATCCCGAGCCATTAAACTTCAGTTTATGTTAGTGTTAGTACTGGGATGCAAACCCAGAACCTACCAGCCTTATATCTGATGGTTTATAACCACTAAAATTCATTCGAAAGCTATAAAAGATGTCAACTTATTCAAAAAGTATGAATTGGTGCCAATATTTGGCTGACATCTGTGAATGATACCACTACACTATCAAGACTGTTGTAAAATTCATTCCAAGTGCAAAAATTAACCTCTTCTCTCTAACCAAAATCAGAACATTGAGAAAGCTAAATGATATTTACCTTCTGTATGGGTGAAATAGTCGAGCAGGAGAAACACACAACCATGACAGCTTCAATGAAGGCCAACTGCCGAAAATGGCACGAAAAGGATATTTTCTCTCTACCATCGCTCATCTCACAGCACCCAACAGTGGTCAGACTGCCCATTCCAGACAGTATCTCCAGCACCAGCAGTAACGTGTCCTGAACTATGTACAGACAGGGTGAGTTTCGGAAATACGACCGAAATGTCAGGCTGTTCATGCACAGTTTGGCAGACGTCTCCCACATGTCGAGTAACACTGGAAGATTCTTCACTATGCTGTGGTGGTGCTGGAAAACACAAATCGGTCTCTGACCGCTCACCGGAGAGTCATCCACTACATCTGTTGGAGTTATTTTCTCTTCGGCTTTGTGAGAACATGAGCTCAGCTGCTGAAAATTGGCCATTATGGCACAGGTCTTCTTGGCCAGACTCTCGGTAAACATCTGCATGACTGTTCCTCGGATGTAGTCCGATGTAAACTTCGACAAATTGGGTTCCAGTTTTCTCTTCTGTTCCTGCACCTTCTGTTCGTCGATCATGATCAGGGCTTCGAAAACGCCCATTACCGGTGCTCGAAGATGCTCGTCTTCCATGAGATTGGCCAGCCGAGAAAGTCCATGCTTTTCCAGAAAGGCATTCATAACAATGTCCACTTGGAGAACGTACGGCAATGCAGACACACAGTACATGAGGACACTGCTCGAAATGGACACTTTAAAAGCCTGATCATCTGAGGATGTGTCGGTTAAAGAGGACAGAGAGGACACCAACTTGTCAACAGGCCAGTGCAGGATTGGCTGGTATATCCTGAAGAACAACTGTTCCTTGATGTCACTGTTTCCTCGGATGGCCAGGACCATCAGATGTTTTGCGGTACACAGGGCCAATCCCTCATCAGGCGTCACAATATGGGACTTCAAGAACTGCAGAGCTTGCCATCTTTTCAACGACTTCTGTTTCCTCTGATCTTGAATATCGACACTCGAGAAACCACTGTCTTTCCCTTTGGCTAAGTCTTTTATCGATTCTGAGCAACCCATTTTGGAAAATGATGACAATTCACCCTCCAGCAAACACTGCTGACATGCATTTGCAGCCGATTCCATATTACTTGTTGTTTCTGATGTCTCACTTTCAAACAACTCTTCTTTGCCGAGAAACTGCTCCAAGAGGACATCACTAAGTATCTCCAGACAAAAGTCTCTGATGGACACAGAGAAGGTGGGAACCAGGGGCATCAGGGATTCAATCAACATCTTCGGCTGCATGCAGCAGCAGATGCCAGGAGAGTGAAGCATGGACAGGAGCTGGACCTGCAGCTTCTTGCACTTGACACTGCCAAGCAGATCCAGCACAAACGTCACCCACCTGGCCACCAGGCATCTGGACTGCGTGTAAGAGGTGGTGCGTCCTTCCATCCTCCCCAACCCTTGCTGGATGTTTGAAGACCAGGACAGGCCCAGGATGTCATGATGGTGATGCAGGTATGGCCCGTAGTCACAGTTTCTGTGTCGTCTCTTCAAGCACTTCATGAAATGGATGTAGTTGACTTTGACCAGTTTGAGAGTGAGAATGAAAGAGCTGATGTGTTTCAGAAGTTCTCCATTCGTCGCCACTCCTGACTGACCTGCTTTAGAATTGATAGACTCCATTTCAGTGAGTAACACTTTCACAAAATCAAACCCGCCATTTTCCTTGAACTCCTCCAGTATGCACAGAGCATTGTTAATGAACGAAGGGTTCATGAATGGCAGCTGCTGAAATATCACTTCTAGTAAAAGTGTAATGCCACAAAGGGTATCCAGGACAAACTGTCTTTCAACATCGGTGAGTTTCTCAGAGTCTCCATCTCCTTTCTCAGCACCTTCTTCAACTGGCTGCGGTTTCACATGATGAGAAACAGATTTTAACAGTGCCGCAACAATGTTGTGTGCCAGCAAAATCTTCACCCCGTTCTGCTGTGTGGCAATAATAGAACCGACCGTGAACAACAAATAAACAAGCTGTTTCTGTACAATCATCACGGTCTCCCTGGACCAGACAAACTTCTCAGGACCTACGTTACTGCTGGAAATGGTCGACAGCAGATGAAGTAGATGAGGTAATATCACAGACGACATAAGTTTTCCAGGAGCCGCATTATCTAGATCAAGAACACAGAGATCTTGGAGTAGAAGCAATATCACATGACAAAGATCAGCGGAACTAATACTACCCTTAAATTCATCCATGTTGGGAAATGTGTCCACTAAGTCTGTATCAGAGTCAGATTCCTTATCATCCAGTCGAACAGACAATTTGTACACATTAATTCGCGGACCACGTTTCAGTCTCAGGTGGCGATGTCTCGGTTTCGTGTTGCCAGCACTGTCGTCTGAATCAGACTGCTGGGCATTGTAACCAGAAACTTTCTTTAGCACTTTCTTTCTGTGTGCTATGTGTTCTTCGTGGAAGCCATAATGTCTCTGTTGTTGTTCATCATTGCTGCTAAACGTTTTCAGTTTGGATAACTTCTGGACGGTCTTGAAACAGCTGGCTACAGGTTCCCTCGATGAACTGTTGTCTGGAAACAAAATAAAACATGGTCAAATGTGTTCAGTTAAGACACCGGGGCACATTTTTTCGAAGCTATCTTAGTCCTACGACATCATAAAACTAGGGAGTGGGACATAGCCCAGTGGTAAAGCGCTCGCTTAATGCACAGTCGGTTTGGGATCGATCCCCGTCGGTGGGCCCATTGGGCTATTTCTCGTTCCAGCCAGTGCACCACGACTGGTATATCAACGGCTGTGGTATGTGCTATCCTGTCTGTGGGATGGTGCATATAAAAGATCCCTTGCTACTAATAGAAAAAATGTAGTGGGTTTCCTCTCTATGACTGTGTCAAAATGACCATGTTTGACATCCAATAGCCGATGATTAATAAATCAGTGTGCTCTAGTGGTGTCATTAAACTAAACAAACTTCATAAAACCATTGTAGGTTGTGACATCACTATGGTGTGTGTCGTAGTGACATCACAGCCTATAATGGTTTTACAATATTGTGGTATTAAGATAGCTTCAGAAATATGCCACCTGTTATGAAGACACTTGTAATATGGAGCCACTTAATAATCAAATCTTATACTACAGTAGTTTACTAAATAACCTACATGAAGCATCTTCAAGAGACTTCTCTTTATTTGACTAGAAAGGAAATAAAAAAAAACTATAAAGTTTGCTAAACAAGAATTCAGCAGAATTGAATGTCTCGCCAACTATAAACCTATTCAGTGTCAGTGGGGCAGGTCGTATCCCAGTGGTAAAGCATTCGCTTGATGTGCGGTCGGTCTAGGATTGATCCCCATTGGTGGACCCATTTCTTGCACCAGCCAGTGCACCATGACTGGTACATCAAAGGCTGTGGTATGTGTTATCCTATCTGTGGGATGGTGCATATAACAGATCCCTTGCTGCTAATCGAAAAGAGTAGCCCATAAAGTGGCGACAGCAGGTATCCTCCCTCAATGTGTGGTCCTTAACCATATGTCTGACGCCATATAACCGAAAATAAAATGTGTTGAGTGCATTGTTAAATAAAATATTTCCATCCTTCCTTTCTTCCTATTCAGTGTCATCCATAGAAGTTCATCTCAATGCATATTTAAAAACAAAAAGTACCTCTTAAAAGAAAGTTAAAAATTAAATTAAACAATCTCAAATGTTTCTTTAATAGCAGCACTTGTAAATAATAAATCACATATTTCCATAAAATTTGTTTTCTACATTCCCTCCCAACTCAACATTTGAAATAAATGCACATTGTTAAAATAAGACTCAGACATACAGATAGACATTTTGTCAGCTTCTACAGATTGGAATGTTTCACACCATGGCAACAACGATAACAGCAGATTGCAAAGGTCTCGACAATTGGATAAACTCTGAAAAATAAAACACATGACAATTACATGTGCATACACATGTTATATATGGCAGAAGTTTCAATTTAAAATAAAAGGCAAAGTATGAAGTAAAAGGCTTTTTCTACCACTGCCATAGTACTTGTATTTATTTAAGAATCTAAAACTGTTTTTAATATACAGTGTATAACAAAATCACAACATAATAATGTTGTCGAGCTATTTTTTTGGCCAAATTATCTATTTAACTCAAGGCTTCTAGAATTTTTACAAAATCCACTAGCCATGGAATCAGTGATTTAAATAAGTTACTAGCCACGATTAAAAATTCACTTGCCCTACTTTATTTTATACAATTTTACTAATAGTAATAATCAGATATGGTACCTAAAGAGGGAGATAGCGATTAAAAACACTAAGATTGGGGGTTGGGGGCAGGATATTCATATAAAATTTACAAAATGAAGCATTTGACAACTCCTAGCCATCAGGCATTGCAGTAGTAGTTATTTACTAGCCCAACATTGAATATCACTAGCCATGGGAGTGGGGCTACCATAATCTAGAAGCCCTGTAACTTTTTAATTCATAGGGTTGCAATTTTCATCTCTTCCCTGTAGTCCCTCTCCCTAAAAATGTCCTGGATCTGCCCCCCTGTGGTGAGTGTTT
Source organism: Gigantopelta aegis (assembly GCF_016097555.1). Taxonomy (NCBI): domain Eukaryota; kingdom Metazoa; phylum Mollusca; class Gastropoda; order Neomphalida; family Peltospiridae; genus Gigantopelta; species Gigantopelta aegis. Next base: position 20,876,303 of record NC_054702.1, read on the forward strand.
TTATATTCACCTTTAAATATTTAGCTTTATTGCTTGTTTTTATGTTGCTTGTTGTTTAGGTAAGTTGAACTGATATTTTTATTTGAAATTTCTCATCTGGAAATATTATCAGGAGGGCAACAGATTTCTCGCCTGTTTTTTGCAAATGGAGAGACCTGAGTCTTAAGGAAAACTCCAGAACTGACCTTCATGCCAACATGGTGAATGACCTTGAGCAGCATCCATCCACGACCTTGAAGTAGATACTCCTCCAAACCAGATGCATCACTTTTATCACGAGTGTTGTTAGAAATGAACAGGATGTCATTCATCAGTTCCTGGCATAGCTGACTGCACACATTCTTCATATTGCTGTGTTAGAAGAAAAGAACAGAGATTACTGGCTAAATGTGAGAGAGGCACAAGAGTTAAAAAAACTAAAATCAAAGGGAGATAATTTGGAAATTTCAAAACTGTAAGCAATTGATAAGACAAGGTAGGTTTTTTAATTCTCCTTCCACCCCCCCACCAGTTTTTTCTCCAGAAACTTGTAGACAACAATTATTAAAAGGGGAGATCATTCATGTACCTCACTGTACTAGTAACTTGAACTTTGGGTGTACAAACAGGGCTAGCTCTGGCATATATATGCGATTTGAACAACCAAATGCAAATTTTAAAAACAATTCACAAATTTTATTTCAATCTGGTAAAATAATTTTATGTAGTGATTGATATTTTATTGAAAAACAAGGTAGGTTTCTACAATTTTTGAAGTTTAGTAGATAATTAAATTTGGTGAAATAATTTCATGTAGTGATTGATATTTTATTGAAAAACAAGGTAGGTTTCTACAATTTTTTAAGTTTAATAGATAATTAAATTTGGTGAAATTTTCTGCTCACTTAAGATTTGGAATGGGTTGACTAAAGTTACAGTATCAATATTAGCAACTTTGAAAATCACTCCATTGCCATTCTCCTGATAATAAATCTACTGTGATTTACCAGTCTCCTGGATTTGGCTAATATAACACACAGAACTTACCCTAAATTTGGAGCACCATCAGACCCATCAGCCAACATGAGATACAGTTTCAGGAATTTGTCCAAAACAGCATAACGCTTCTGACAATAGAAACATATAGGTGAAAATTGTTACAGGAGATTAACTTAAAACAGACAACATACAAGTAATAAAATACTGGGCCCATTTCACGAAACATAGTAAGCCTAGTTTTGTATGTAAACGTAAATCTACGACTAAACCACAATTCTTATTACTATTATAGAACAACAAATATAGTTAGAAATACACATATTTCATTTTCTTTTCTCCTTAAAATGCTCCATTTTCCATATCTATAGATGTAATTTTCTGTGTGAAATAGCTGCCAAACACTTATAAATGTATGTCCGGTATAACTGCTAGTCGCAGACATAAACTTACAAACTTTGTGAAATTGCCCCCTGAACCGTATACAGTGTTCATTAGTAGGCAGCAGGACGGGATTTTTGACGACTATTCATGGCATTCTCTGGGTCCTAACATAGATCCCTTCCCAAAAGAAAGTGGCACTGAAAATTCCCAATTTCTGTACTAAAAATTCCCAATATATATTTTTAATTATGTCGGTTATAATAAATTAATTTAACAGTGGTGCATCCCATCATTTAGTTGCCTGAACAAGTATCCCAAATATGATTTACTTGTGCTAATTTTCCCAATCAGACATGGGACCATGGTAAAATATCCCAGATAAATCTCTGCTATTGCTGCCGCCACCTACTTTTTATGCTTACAGTTACATGTAAAAATATATCTGCATTCAGTATTCAGTTGCATTGGTTGTTGAGGACACCATTTTGTAAATTACCTTAAATTATTTAAAAGCATGCGGAAAACAGCCAATTCAGTGCTCATTTGAAGAGTAGAAATAGTAATCAAAAGCTAGTTATTTGCGTAACAACTAACTCTTTATAAACATTTATATACTTTAGAACTGAGTTGCATATGTCCACTAAAACTGATCTCCTGTGCCAAGTACAATACTTTTTAAAACAAATTCGGCCTACTCAAAAATTGCACGGGCAAGTTAAAGTGTTGACATGACTCACCCGAATGGCAAGCCAAAACAAATCTTAAGTGCACACCCTGAAATATGGTATATTGCATCTTTATAAAACTGTTTACGATGACATTAGACAGGAAGCCAAAAATGCAGACATGAAAGACTGAAGTTATGTTTAAAACACACATTTTTAGATTAGTGAAAACTGGTTCAAATTTATATTAATAATTTATATCATAACTTACCTGTTTTAAACACAATTTTTTTTTTTTAAACACAATTTTTACTGCATTTTTTAAAGAACAGTAACAATGTTTTCTTACTTTATTTTGAGAGTTAGAAATCACTTGGAATGCATTTTTGTGAGAAACCTAGAACTATTTTGTAGTATCTGAATGAAAAGTGAACTGGAATGAAAATGGGACCCTGTACCTTATTTCACATTTTATACTGTATTAAAAACATATCTACATTTATTAATTATTTGTCCATTTTATGTTCAATGACCTTATAGCCATTGGAAATAAAACATAAATATAAAATAAACATATAATTAAAAATAAATAAAAAATATTAATTATATTGCTCTACAGTTAAGTTTATGTTTAACGACACCACTACTGTGACTACAGCATATTGAAGAATTGATTAATTAATCATTGCTATTGGATGTAAAACATTTGGAATTCTAACACATAATCATTTGAAAAACCTGCTAAAGTTGTTCATTAGCAGCAAGGGATCTATTGTGTGCACTTTCCCACAGCCTTTGACTAGTTGTGGTGCACTGGTTGGAAAAAAAAAAAAACCAAGGAGTTGAATGGATCCACAGAGTTGGTTTGATCCTGCGACACAAGAATCTCAGGCAAGCACTCAACTTCATCTCAAGCAATATTGTTCACTGGCGTAGGAAGGTACCAAAAAGTGTGTGTGTGTGGGGGGGGGGGGGGGGGGGGGCACTTTTATATTTATACACTTTTACACTATTATAAAGCAAATATAAAGCAAAATATCTGAAAAGTGGGGGGCACATGCCCCCTTGAGGCTTGAACGGCCCTTTCCCCCACCCCCGCTTTCTACGCCAGTGTTGGCACTGTTGCTCTACAGAGGCAAAAACTAAAAAATATTTGGTCTAATGTGAAATTATTATTATCATTATGATATGCGGAAATTCAATCAAACGGTAGGACTTTCCTTTGGCACTGTCACGTAGAGTAGGCTATAATAATAAACATTATAAATACTTATCATTGAGTTAGGGTTAAGGTTAGGGTTAGTGACAGTGCCAAAGGAAAGTCCTTCCCAATCAAACTAAGACATATTCGGTCTAATATGAAATGATTATATGCGGAAATTCAAATGAAAATGAACTTGTCTTTTGATGTAAACAAATCGGCATTCTTAACAATTTTGAAGACGTGCGCACTTACTGAATACTTGTCAGTTTTTCGTCTGACTAAATGTGCATAAGAATCCCAGATCTCTAGTAGTAATTCGTGCATGGTGTTTTGTTTTGCTTCTAATTAAGTTTAATAGGACATAACAGTTTTAAGTTTTTGACTCCTGACTCATGTGATCGTCTTATCATTATCAGAGTTACTTGCCCTTGTTACAAAAATCGGCATGTATCGGCTATTATCGTTATAACTCGGAACTTTTCGATGGATTCTGACTTTACGTATCGAAATGCACTCAATTAAGGACTGATTAGCTAATCTTAGTGGGGCCCAAGAACAGGGGCCCAATCCACCACCACCCACCCACCCCCCCACCCACCCTAAATTTTGCGACAACTATATTTCTATTTTATTTTCTCATTAGTTACGTTGGAGAATACGAAGAATAATAAAACGGTTTTTGCCCCCCCCCCCCCCCCATTGATTTTCAGGATGCGCCACTGTGACTGTTAAATTAGGCCCGTAGAAACCGGGAGTGGGGAGAATTCTAATTTTCTTTAATCGGTTGCTTTTTTAAAATTAATGTAACAGGGCTTAGGGTAGGACCTACACTAGTAAATGAATCTCGATCAAAACGTCGACCTCTGACCGGGGCGGGACGTAGGCCTAGTCCTGCGTTCGCCTGATGCGCGATCGGTCTAGGATTGATCCCCGTCGATGGGCCCATTGGGCTGTTTCTCGTTCCAGCCAGTACACCACGGCTGGTATATCAGAGGCGGTGGTATGTGCTATTCTGTATATGGGATGGTGCACATAAAAGATGCTACTAAATTCTAATGGAAAAATGTAGCGGGTTTCCTCTTCAAGACTATATATCAAAATTACCAAATTTTTGACGTCCAATAGCCGATGATTAATAAATCAGTGTGCTCTAGTTGTGCCGTTAAGCAAAACAGAACAGATTTAGAGCAAACTATTTTCAGATATATATTATGTGCATATTTGGGGAGAACCTAGATAGAGCTCCCCCCCCCCACCCCCACACACACACACACACACCCTTGCTCCGCCGTGGCTGAACCACTTTTGATGATGGCTAGAGGATTTACTTGTTACTCAATGAATTGCTGGGGGCTAGCGGATGTTAAACACAGGAAGGATGTTTTTAATTTCCTTAAATCCTAAAACATTTGCAATCTGTTTCCTTCGGGATATCCATTACACAAAAGAAAAATAGCCTATTATTCGCGCTGAATGGGGATTTGAATGTATTTTTAATTCTTGTAGTAGCCAATCCTACGTCATACGGTCTTGCAATATTGATAAATAACACTTTTAAAACAAAATACACACAATATTTCAGCACACTGGCGTAGCCAGGATTTTATATCGGAGGGGCCAACCCACATTAAATTTGCGACAATAAGGGTAAAGGAATAAATAATTATTTTAGTAATTTAGAAAATAGAAATTTGATTAGCAAATCAATGATTCTGATTGAGAAAAAAAAGATGGTTCCGTACTTCTGAAACTAAACTTCTTTTTCTTTTTTAACCAAAAACCTCTGAGCCTCCAAAAACGACACTACTTGTAACACATATTTAAATGACTTACTTACAGAAAAAGACCTAAATAAACTTACTAAAGGAGTAATAACTTGTATACCTATTTAAAGGGGATAAACCAAAACGTTTTCTAACTAACTGGCTACCTAAATGTAAATATATCTTCATCTTTTGACATACACTGGGATGAAGACAAGGGGACCCATTATCGCCCTATCTATTTCTCCTTTGTGTAGAAATAATGACAGGACTGGTACGCAAAAATAAGAATATTAAAGGAATTTTAATACAAAATAAAGAATTTTTTTTCATAGTAGGCCTATTCTGATGATACAGATTTTATACCTGATGGTATTCCTTCGAAAAGACAAGGAATACTTTAAATATAATTTACGGAATTATCTGGACTAAAATTAATTATGATAAATCTGAAGTCATATGGATTGATTCATTTAAGAACAGTGCAGTCAGATATTTTTAAAAGCTTAATTTAAAATGGAATCCTTCCAAATTTAAAGCACATGGGATTTCTTTTAGTACTGATCTATCTGAAATAACTAAATTTAATTATAATTCTATACTGTTTAAAATTAAACAAATAATATATCACTGAATAGATATAATAAAACCCGTTTTAATATTTAAACTCAGTCATTTACTTTTAACACTACCTAAGAGCATTAATAAACTACAATACAACTGATAGGAAACTGATTACATACAAGTATAAACCTGTTAACACGCTATAGTGTGTGCGTGTGTATGCCTATGTGTGTATGTCTTTTTGTGTGGGTTTCCTTTTCTTGTTTTAAAACATGTTATTACTGTTCTCTCTTACTTTATGTCTCTTCCTCTCCCCTCTTCTTTATTTCCATCTTTTCTTCCTATCCTTCTCTGCTTTCTCTCCCTTTATCTTTCTATACAAAAATGTACAATCAATCTAAACATATTTACTCTAACAATATTCTTTATGTATTATATGTATTTAATATTATAAATTTATGTTCAACATTTATTTGTAAGATATATAATTCAGGGCCCTATACCTGATATTATCAACATTTCTGGGCCAGTGAAACAAAAACTCAAAACTAAACACACACACACACACACACACACACACACACACACACACACACACACACACACACACACGCACAAAAAAACCCCCACCCACACACACACACACACACACACCTACATAAACACAAACACTCAGAAACACACACACACAGACACACGCACATACACACATACAAGCACAAACACAAACATACACAGAAACACACACACAGACACACGCACACGCACACACACACACATACACATACACACACACACATACACATACACACATACGCACACACACACACATACACACATACACACACACACATATATATACACACACACCACACACACACCACACACACACACATACACACATACACACACACACACACACACACATACACACACACACACACACACAGACACACACACACAGACACACCACACACACACACACACACACACACAAACACACACAATTCGCTTGGAGCCTGGATGTTTTACCTCCGATATCCACTGTACACACTGTATATCTCTGTGCACACGCTTGTAAATAGTAAACACTGGACAACAAATAATGTAATTTAATGGTTAACTTATATCTGTGCACGCATAACGTACTACAATGACTTTTAAGAAATAATTTTTAAAAGCCAACACAAACAAACAAAACACAAACAAGGAAACACACGCGCGCGCGCGCACGTGCACACACACACACACACACACACACACACACACAAATGATTGTTTTTATCAGACTGACTATGGTCTGTCTAACTTAAAATAACGGGGATGGGGTAAAAAAGAATCAAAGTACGCACAGTTATAAATATAAGGGTCTTCATCGACTAAAAAATATTAATAATAAAATAATAATAATAACAACATTTCTAAACTATAAAAAGGACACCTTTTTATATTTTGGGCGTGAAAAACTGCCTACTGCTCCTCATAAACGTAAGAAGACGTTTCTTTTATTTAATGACACCACTAGAGCACATTGGTTTATTAATCATCGGTTATTGAATGTCAAACATACCACGGCTTTTGATATACCAATTGGAACAAGAAAAAGCCCAAAGGGCTCACCGACGTTGATCGTCGTCTATCCTAGACCGACTGCATATCAGGCGTGCACTTTACCACTTGGCTACGTTCCCCCACCCTCCTCCACCCCTTCCTCATAAACTTAATAAAGAAAGAAAGAAAGAAATGTTTTATTTAACGACGCACTCAACACATTTTATTTACGGTTATATGGCGTCAGACATATGGTTACGGACCACACAGATATTAAGAGAGGAAACCCGCTGTCGTCACTTCATGAGCTACTCTTTTCGATTAGCAGCAAGGGATCTTTTATATGCACCATCCCACAGACATGGTAGTACATACCACGGCATTTGATATACCAGTCGTGGTGCACTGGCTGGAGTGAGAAATAGCCCAATGGGCCCACCGACGGGGATCGATCCCAAATCGACCGCGCATCGAACGAGCACTTTACCACTGGGCTACGTCCCGCCCCTAAATTTAAGAGACGGGGAGCAAATCTTCGAATTCGGGCCAAAACGAAGGTCGAGACTTTCGAGAAAAATCAGCTGGCCTAAATCCTTTTTATTATCATTTCACTGATTATTATTAGCATGCTTGCAAGAACGACACCAGTTAGCAGGCGGTGTAGTAGGATCGGTGCTCTGACGCAGAATATCAACAACAACTGTAGCACGGGGAAGTAAGGTTTTTGACAGCAGCAGCATTGACAGTTTTGCTTTTTAAACATATGTAGGCAGTAACAATGTTTTGTAAGATAATTCTGACCGTGGTTTTGGTAGCATTTTTATGTTCCAACGTATTATCGTCAGTGCAGTTCAGTTTTCAACACGTACAGACGTTGACATCTGCTAGTTTGGAAAATTTCAAGCAGGCGACGCATGTTACTCTTCTTTACTTTTACAAAAAAGGTAAGCATTGATCTCAATTTTGTTGTTTACGATGTAATTACATAGTGTTATACTGAATGACATGAAAAATTAAATCGTATTTTGGGGTTGTTTGGTGGGATTTTTTTATTTTTTTATTATTATAATTTTTAATAAAAAAATGTACATTTTAGATTAAAAAGGATATGTACCACGCTTTGATGTCGGTTCCTTTGATCTTGCCAGTGACGTATCCTATAGTTAGTGCAGCGGGAAGTAAACTGGAACATTGTTTTAATAAGAAACACTTTCCCTAACATTGATAATAAAGTAATACTATAAATCTGGAAGAATGAAAAAAAACTAAAAAACAATTTAATTAAATATTATCAAATAGTTATAGTATGCTTCATTTTACATTAACCATGTAATATGGGCAGATGCAGCATTTTTCTAGGGAGGGGATGCAACATTTAAAAATGACACCACCACTATTAAAGCCGCACACCCTAGTTCCATCCAACGAAAATAAATTATAATTTGGTTAATCTACAAACCTGTAACACACTTCGATCATGTTTTTATCAAATGGAGTGAAAAAGCAGGTTTTATATCGATAAATACCATGGGAATCCCCATGTCCCAATTGCTTGAAATAATTTTGAAAGTTAGTATTCTGATGTCACCGGTAGATGTCGCTCGAAGCACAACAATGCCTATGTCACGACAAATTTCACAGACTTGGGGTGCGTTCGTTTCACCTCTCCTGGACATGTTCCAACTGTTCTGTCCTGGTTGTATCCCCTCTCCAGATATCGTAAGACTTAGCAAAATTATTGGTTTTAAGGGTTTGTAACGTTTTGTATTGAGACACTTACTTGTTTGAACTTTATTGTTACTGAAAATGTTCACGAACTGTGAAGAAAAATCTCACAAATGAACAACAACAAATAGGATGTTGATTGCGCGAACCGTGCATGAGAAAACAAACCGAACCAAAATGATAACGGTCATATTTAAATATCCCCTCTAAAAATAGATTGGACCTCGCTTGCTTAACGTTTTTTTCTCGACAACACGTCTTGTGAAAAAATGCAAAAAGTGCATTTCGTGGTTTTACAAACATCAGGATTACCAAAAAGCACTTCAGTGAATGGAAATGTGTATTCTAAATAATAAAATGTAAGTAAAGTGCAATTTTATTTGTGAAAAATGGGGTTTAATAGCGAAAAACAACGCCGTAATGGTTAACAAATAAACGTAACTAGGGTGTGTCCCTTTAAGGGAAGGTATACAGTGTTACAATGGGCACCTACAGCAAGGGCTGCAGAGCAGGGGGTGCAGGGTTCATGGTACCCCTTCCACTTATTCCTGTTACTTTATTCAGAAGGCTGGAATAACCATATTTTAACACCTGAAGTTTAAAAAAATTGGTAGAGCATACCCCCGAACCCTGACATGTATTTTCATCCCACATAAAACCATTGAACTGACAGTGCTTATCTCCTCACCACAGGCGTAGGAAGGTGCCAAAAAGTGGGGTCACACACACACACAAACACACACACACACACACACACATATAAATACATGTACAAATATAAAAACCATTCCTGCAGCTTCCAAATTGGGGGCATATGCCCCCCCCCCCCCCCCCCCCCCCCAGTTGCTACACCAGTTTTCACTTTCAAATATACTCTGCGGGTCCTTACATCTCTGATATTACCTCTTATAAATGGGGCATTTCATGGTGTTTGGTCCACTACTATGAAAATATAAATCATTAAATTTTATTCAAAACTTTATATCATTTGAACATAAACACCATAAGGGTCCTGAATATGCAAAATTTGGACATATAAACTACATCAGAGAGACTTTGTAGGCATTTTTGGGGCCAAAAAAATAATTAAATTGTGACGGACGTGACATTCTGTTTTCTTCAGTATTTTTATTAAAAATGTAGAATAATTATTATTTTTACCATATTCATAGAAACCTCCATACCCTTGTGAGATGTGCATACAATTTTTTGCAATAAATTATTTAATTAGTGATTTGAATTTTATATTTAATTTTAAATGTCACGTCTGTCACGTTTTTGATACAAAAGTTGGGGTTTTTTTTCAAAGTAACAAAGTTAAAAATATAAACTCATATATTTTCCTTCTTCTTTGTGCATTTAAAAAGATGAAGAATTTGATTTTGAAAAATCTTATGTGAAATTGATGAAATTTGAAATTACATTTTGTGACGGACGTGACTTTTTTTGTGACGGACGTGACACAAGAAAATAAATTTCCCAACATTTTGATTGATTAAATGGTGTTCTTCACATTATTCATTACAAAAGTAAGTGATCCATGCGAAGATACTATCTGAAGCACATGTTGTTACAAGATTTAAGTGGATTAACCACCTGTACACATGTCAAGCGTTACCAGGCACCCTGGCGATTCACTTTGTGAAGCCAGTGGATAATTGGACAATTGCAGATGCTACAAATTCCCAATTTTTAAACCCTGGCCAAGATATGAAGAGATGCAAGATTCTCCCCAATCTTGAAAACATGGAGAATGATGAAGTCAATGATACAGCTGAAGAAAACTTTGAGGTACAGCCTTCAACATTATCCAGTGATGCAGCTGAGGAAACTTATGTGAACAGTATTAATACTGGTTCTTTTGCACTTGTAAGTTTTAAAACCAGGAAGTCAATCAACATTTTTGCTGGACTGATAACAGATACTAATGGTTCAGAAATAGAGGTCTCCTTTCTTCGTGCAAAAGAAAGCAGTAAAAAGATTTTTGCCTTTCCAGAGAAAGAGGATAAAGCTTGGGTAATGAAGAATCAAGTTATGGAAGTACTCCCAACACCTTCTATGGATAATTGCGAAAGATACATATTCCCTCAGAGTGTAGCAGTGATAGAATGAACTTGACAAAAACCAGGATTTTTAAGTGAACAAGTGTTGTGAACAAAGAAAATGAAATTTGAAAGATTAATGTATGGAATCATATTGCGTGAAGGAACATTGAACATTTTCATTTTAACTTGCTTTTAACTTAGATATTTCATTGGCTTAGGATTTTTTATTTTAATGTGCTTGGATTTTCTAGAGGAAATATGAGATACACATGTACATGTATGTTTTCATTTTAATTTTACTTTATTGTACAACATTTTCAAAAAATTAATTCACCATAATACATTTCATTCAGCTGTTGCCTTTATTCTACCAGTATATTATATACATGTATAGCTATGATTTTGTTTACATTAAATAGTTCAATCAGATATCATTATTGTGTTTTTTATCATTATTTCTATAATTTTATGAAGTAACTTGGTTGATTGACAAAATGTCACGTCCGTCACGTCACGTCCGTCACAGTACCTTTCTTGATTAATTATTGATTATTAAATTATATCAACTGTCTGTTTATTTTCTTTGTATGTCATTGTAAAACAACCTGGTGACCTAACAAAATGATACTTGGGATTTAAAATAGAAGAAATAGAAGAGCAGAGTTTCTTGGTTGAACTTGAACAAAAATATCTTGTGTCCAAATGATGTCACGTCCGTCACACTCATTAATATGTAATTTATTCCAAAAATACTAGTACAAAATATAAACATTCTTGGGTATAAACATCATGCATATGGTTTCTATTAACACAAAATGTAGAGAAAAGTACACACAAGTTTTTGTAGAAATGTAGTTTTATGGTGTCAAAATGTCACGTCCGTCACAAAAAATTACCGTAAAATGGCCCAAATATTGATCTGGTGCTCAATGACACAACTCAGTGCAGGTGCAGAGTTCAACAAATCCGCTAGCCCAACGCCCGTGGCTAGTGGTTTTTAAGTTTGGGCTAGTGAGAAACGCAAAACCACTAGCCCGCAGGGCTATTGGTTTCCCACCCCCTCTCCTTATCGCTCGATCGTGGATTTTTGTTGTTTTTTGGGGGTTTTTTTCTCTCGGCTGAAATTTCGTTTAATAAATTTGATTGTGATGTTTGTCATAGAATAATATCAACAACATCATCAGTATATAATAATAATCCACTTGAACTAGGTAACATGCCATCTTTACATCGTCACGGTTACAGCATGCATTGTTTACTTTTCCCTTTCAAGTTTCTGGCACAGGAAATAAGTCTAATGACATGCGTGTTGTGATTGGTTGGACACGTCACGTGGTAGTTAATCTCGCACATAATTATGTTTTAGGCTAACTTGGAAATCACCAATCGCGACGACAGGTTAATCTCAATCAAGTAAACCCCAGTCATGCTTTGAATTTCAGTGTTTGTTTTATTTACCTATTGTTTTCTAATTTAACACTTCACTTACATATAGTTATCGGCAATCAGGAAAACAATTTACTTCAATGGTAACCGCATATGCAGTGACTTGGCTTGGCCTATTACGTTTGGATAATGGGAGCGGTTATAGAATCTGTCCGCCACTAATCCTTCTGTAAAACGCAGGATTTTTTGGTGGGGATTCTTAAAAAAAGTGGGGCATGGGTTTTTGCGGGTGAAAAAGAAAGAAAATAAAATTATTTATTTAGAAAAAAAAAATATATAAAAAAATATGGACATTAAGACTTATTGGGGGGGCCAGCCCCCCTTGCTAACCCTAATCACTCTGTAGCTGTGTAGGCTATCAACACTCCTCTGTAACAATCGACCGACAAAGTTCCTAAATTAAAATAAAGTAAAACAGAAAATCACTCGACCCTATGTTCCTAAAACAAACTAAACCCTAACCGTTCCTGAAATAAAACACAAAATAATGCAAAGTTCCTAAAATAAAATAAAATAGAAATTAACTCGAGTTATTGGCTTTATTTTAGTAATCGTCAGAGTAGTTAAAATTATCGAAAATTACATATTCGTTATTTAGTATATAGTAAATGGTTGTATTTAGGTGGCGGACATATTCTATAAACGTACCGGATAATGTCTCACAGCTGCCGATACAAGATAATACCTTTTTTGTTTATAAATTAACAATGGATTACATGTCGCCGTTCTATTCTTTTGTTATCGGTCTGACATGGAATAATGCCCTGTATTTGAGCAATTGGCATTACCGTTCCTGGCAACATGAATAGGAGGCCCTAAAAGTATAACCCACTACCAAATACACTGAACCATCTATCACTGTCGTACCCTCATTTAAATTTAATTATTTTGATAGTGGTTTTAGATACCAACCATGAGTTTAATCAATTATTTTTCCCCGGGAGAGGGCAAAAGCGAAAACGGGACAATAATGATGGGATCACACTTGACAAAAGACCAAACGTACAACACGACAAAACGAAAGTTACAACATAATTTAAGTGTTTATTTCATTTTACTGTTATAGTCGTAAATGTGTAATGTTACAAAAATTATATAAAAATCCAGTTATAATTGATCAGTAATTTGGGCTAGTGCTTTATCTTCGTGGGCTAGTGGTTTTCACAAACCCACTAGCCCTGTGGCTAGTGACTTTTCAAAATATTTGTCATACTCTGGCAGGTGGCACACATGCATGCACATACACACGCCGAATCTATTATCGGATCTTAAATTATGTATGAGATTAATAGACTCCATCATATGTGGTCATGCATCTTCATAAATCAAGGCTAATATTTGTTCCTCGTATTCAGCCTTGATACATGTTGTCAAGAAATCGTGCCACAAAATGCTTAAATTTCATTGGATGCGATGAGATCTGATTGCAACGAATCGCAACGCTCCTTATAGATTCCCTTGTTATTGTAAACAAAGATGGCAGCGTCAGCGTCCTTGGAAACGTGTCGTGTTTGTCACGATATGTTAAAAAAAAGGTTTCGGCGGTTCATTTTTGATATTGCTTTCAAGATTTTCACATGTTACCGATGCTGTGATTGGTCAGTGATGTCATCGTGTAAGGGACATAATCGGTGTTACAAATTTTCTTCCAATAGAGGGCGCTAGTAGTGGATATCAGTAATCTTGACTACATATATCAAGGCTGAATACGAGGAACGAATATTAGCCTTGATTTATGAAGATGGTGGTCATGTGGGATAGAAAAAGTACACCCGAGGTGTTGGAAATTTCAACCCAGGACGAGGTTTGCTGAGACCCAGCGTCGACATTTCCATCACTAAGGGTATAGTATATACTTTTTCTATCCCACATAACCACATAAGATGGAGGGGTTTTTTTTACACATCCTTTTGATAAATAAACCATTATTTTACACAAACAAACAAAGATGGCTGCAAAAGTAACTTCTTTATTTGACCGTTTTATAATAAACGACACTATCATATTTGTTGCATCTGTTTCATGTGTTAAATAAAATTTAACACTACAAATTAACAATGATAGCTTTTATAATAAAGGTTGTAATAACAAAATATTGATCTAAAACTAACCAACTCGCATTGATATGACGTCATATATTACCAACGCCATAATACACCCCATGTTAAATTCAGTGACGTCATAGCCCATGCAAGAGATTTATTCTGCATGGGCTGACATGAAATGGGTCTGTCTTGCATGGCTAGGGATGGGAGAAAATTATTATCATAATCATAGGTCTGTCTTTTGGAAAAAGTTCTGCCAGTTAGTGTTTTTATAAAAAAAAAATTGTTTGTTGTATCCACTCAAATGTCACTAGATATATTCCAAATTTAATCACAAGAACAACTTCTGGGTTGAACCACGTTTTTTACTACAAATACTGCACTTGTGTGTGTATTGTACAAGGGTAGAATAGGAGAGAATAGTTATTGTCTCCAATTTATAGTTTGATAAGTGCTACAATTTTAGCAAGTGAATATTTACAATTTTAGAAGATATGGAAGGAAGGAAATGTTTTATTTAATGATGCACTCGACACATTTTATTTCAGGGGTTGAAATATAAAAAAAATTTACCACTGTCCCAAAGGAATAGTGAATTTCAAAAAACACTATTCTGTCTAAAAATGTACTATCCCTTCAATTATTAATGTACCACTAGTTTTCCTGACTCTGCTACGTCGCCCTGTATAACATTGCGTAACGAACAGTTGTTTATATACCAGTCTATGCATTACTGCATACTAGCTGGAATTACAAATGAACTCGCTCCAAAAATTAGTCTCGATCAAAAAGACATTTATTTTGTACCAGTAAGTACATGAGAAAGGTCTTAGTACTGCGAGGATTTGTTCTGCAGAAAAATGTA
The DNA here is from genome assembly GCF_016097555.1 of Gigantopelta aegis. NCBI lineage: Eukaryota > Metazoa > Mollusca > Gastropoda > Neomphalida > Peltospiridae > Gigantopelta > Gigantopelta aegis. The sequence goes on from NC_054702.1 coordinate 20,891,535, forward strand.
GATGAAGAAAAAGCGTAAGTGGAATAGTCGCAGGCGATTTTCGGTATTCCATGCTTTATTTTCACTTCATGAAGGAATATTTGAAGAATTGTTTTACTATTCTGTTTCGAAATTTACTATTTGCGGAATAGCGTAAAATTCGACCCCTGTATTTATGGTTATATGGTGTCAGACATAGAGGGTTAGTTTTCCTCTCACACAGATATTGAGAAAGGAAAACAGCTGTCACCACTTCATGGACTACTCTTTTCGATTAGCAGCAAGGGATCTTTTATATGCACCATCCCACAGACAGGATAGTACATACCACGTCCTTTGTTGTGGAGCACTAGCTGGAACGAAAAATAGCCCAATGGGTCCACAGACGGAGATCGATTGTGGACCCACTGCGGGTCAAGCGAATGCTTTACTACTGGGCTATGTCCCACCCTTTTTAGAAGATAAATTTCTGTTTCACCTGTTAGGGTTTAAAAATGGGCTGTTTTTCACAGGTGACTATATCAAGCCCTCATCTACTGCTTTCCTGCTTTTTTATGGACCGAATGTTAGCTCAATTCACTGAGTTGTTAGCAGTACTTAGTGATATGTCTGTATGTTGTATAAACAATGTTATATCTATACTTTCTGTTACAGAACTACCAAGGATAAAAAGTTTTTTTAAAGCACTGGATAAATCTGCCGAGTATCTGGAGAATTATGGCTCAAAAATAGGACTGGTAAGTACAACGTTTATGAATAGATATTCTCAGTGGCATGCAAGTGGCACTAATTACAAAAGTAACACTTACAGTGTTCCAAAGTACATTAACAATGAACATGCATTATTATTAGTCTCCCACCGGTCCAACCGGAGAAGACTATAGGTTTCATCTCCATCCATTCGTCATTACATCTGTCTGTCACATGTACATGTAGGTTTTTTTATGCAATGTCTCAAGATATTGAGCTGAAATTTTGTAGCTTTATCATGTACTGTTACATATCAAGTTTGACTTTTATGGCGATTTACCCATTTTCACTGAGTTATGACTGTTGAATTTAGGAGATATGAAAATTTGTTTGGTCCAGTAGGGGACAGGTATTGCTTTAGCAATACTCTCAGAATTCTAGTTTATATAGCAGTCATCTCCAGAAATGTCCAGCCAACCAAGATATCACACCAGGTAAATAAAGAGAAAAGAAAGTTCTTTCATTCATCTGTTAACCAGTTGATCTGTGGGTTGTTTCAAAGTTTGGGCAAGAGGTGCACATCCTCAGTACCCACTCCTTTGCTCCATGTCTGATATTTGTTTCGAGCTGGGTTAATGCTACATGTATCTTTAAGTGAACTGGTCTACAAGGGCATCCCCCCTATTTGAGCTAGCATGATTTTTTAAAACTAATTATTTTTGCTCATATCTCATATATTTTTAATTGCCTTCCAAAATACACTAGAATGCAGCATTTGGCTGCTAGAAATACAGAATATTTCTGGGAGGGCATGCCCAGAGCAACCCTCAATAATTTTCGACCCCCCCCCCCTCCCCCTTTTGAAAAGCTGGCAACGCCCTTGGTCTATGTATTAATATGAAACTTTTGTAATGTAATGTTACCTTTTTCAAAATTTATATACTTATTGAGGCACTCACATTTCAAGATTCCGTGTTAAATACACAGGTACATGTACTGTTGTTCTAGGCTTAAAAAAGAGGTGAATCTTGACAATGAAATGATAAAACTGATGCACATTTATGAATGTTTTATGACATTATGTAAATATTAATTTATTCACAAATTGGTGTCATTGCATAACCTTTATAATAGTTTTCAGACAATGTAATTAAAAATACACAGGCAACCTAGTTGTGTACATTGAAAAATCCCCATTCAGACTTTTTGTCGGAGGGTATGAATAGTAAAATTATATAAAGTACCTTAAAATCTTGGAAATTAATATCTATACATTTTAATAATTTTTATAAAGATTATAGTAAGAGGACTGCAGTTTAAAAAATTTCAAAGTTCATGAAAATTTAATGCAATTTCAAATGATTTCATTGCCATAACCACCTATTGTAGTAGGGTCATTTATGATCTCTTTTGTTATTATAATGTACCCTCAAATTATTTTATGGCTGAAAGTGGTGATTTTAGCTAGTTGTGTTTCCAGTTGTTTGGAAATGGAATTCCACATTAGGTTATGTAATAACAGGCCTCTGCGAATTGAAAATCTGCATGACTCATTTATCGATTACGCAGAAATAAATCCAAGTAACCCGTTGTATCCGAGTAAATGGTGCTCCAACTTTTGCGTAACCCGTTGTATCCAAGTAAATGGTGCTCCAAATTTTGCGCAAACAAAAATAGGGCTAGCTCTGGCACTTGCTAAATTCGCCAATTGCGAATTTCAAAAACAGTTGGCGAATTTTATTTTAATTTTGGCAGAATAATTTCAGGTAATAATTGATATTTTATTACAAAATAACTGGATAATTTGGCGAAATTTTCTGCTGACCCAGAGCTAGCCCTGAAAAAAATAGGTTCCGCAAAATTAAATTTGTGCGAGCAACGCATAAATGAAACGATCGTTTTCGCAATTTTCAGAGGCCTGGAAATACTCTCATGGAATACAAAAAAAACAAAAAAACACACACGTGGTTGTGTCTATGTATTCAATTGCCTTTAATATTATAATGCGTAGCTCTATACCTTTTAATTATTATGTAATGTGTGTAGTGCACTATGTCTGTTTTGACTAACATGTACAGAATTTGTGATGAAAGCCTGTATTGGGATTTCAGCTTGACTGCACAGTCGAAAAAGATGATGGCTGCTCCGAGAAGAATGTGGAACACACATTGATTACGTACATGTGAGTTGTGGTGTCTCACCATAGGGAGTTGGAAATTAATTAATTATATGCTTGGTTTAATATGATTTTTTAAAAAGTGGCTCAGTTAAATATATTGGGCACCTGACAAAAATGTAACAAGTACAGAAAAAGAAAGAGAGAGACCATGCAGTGCATAACAGTGTTAAACTTTGTGATTACAACTTATTACATAGTGGCAAATAGTTGGGATCTTGTGTTTTGTTTAGCTGCATGTAGTAGTATACATCCATAGTAAATTAATTCATCCAAAAGCTTTTGAGGGAATTACCATATGCAGGCACGGTGGAAGCAAGTAGACATGGGGTGGGGGGGGGGGGGGGGGATGACTAAGATCAAGGGTGCTAAGTAAAGTTTCTAAGGGGTTCAGGGGTATGTTCCCCTGTAAAATTTTGAAAACTAGATGTCCTGAAATGCAATTTTTTGCATTCAACAAGTAAAAGTCATCTCTGCTTTAAGATTTACTACCAATAATATTTTTAGGGGAGGGGGTGCTAGAGCCCCTCCAGCCCCCCTGCTCCGCCGTGCCTGATATAATACTTAATATGGCTTTTTGTTTTGCTAAAACAAATTGCATTTGGCTTTAAACAAAAAAACAAAATGTATGGAACTACAGACTTGCACCCATATTTGCCAAGCTCTCTTAGCACTACTACATTGTAAAACTATCGTAAGCTATGATATCACTCAGAAGAAGTGTGTTGTAGCACTTGACATCATTGGCTGTGGTGGTATCATAGGCTACGATAGCTTCAAAAATCTGTAATTTGGCCTTTTAATGGGAGCTGTCACTCCATCACACACCCTAAAACTAATTCAAGGAGAATAATTTTGGCTCCCCTTAGCATGTCAATGGTATCAGTATGGTAATAACTTAAATGACTCCCCATAATCTTAAGTTAGCAGAGCAATTAATCACTCCACAATTTTTTTCACGGAAAAGGTCTGTAATTGTGGGTACATTTTTTATGCAGTTTATTGTGATTTATAATTTTAAATGTTATCTCATATTATTTTTCAGAGACGGCAGCGAGTTGATGAGACTTGAACTGGAAACTATGTTTGATGTTAATAGCATCATGTCCAACGTTCTTCAGTATGTACATATTGCATGCTGCTGATTAGATTAACACAAATACATGTATGGTCTAGGGTTGTTTTATTTTTTTGTGGGGTTTTGTTTTCATGGGGTGGGTGGGTTATGTTTTTTATTATTATTTATTTAGTTTTTATTTAGTTCTTTTTTTTCTTCTTTTTTTATAATTTAAAACATCTTACCTGTATCTTCTGTTTTTTTAATATTTTTTTTATTATTATTATTATTTTTTTTTTTTTTTTGGTTTTTTTTTGACTTTGCTTGACTTTATTTCATTTGGTTGATTTTTATTTTATTTCAGTTTGGAATATTTGTTTAATTTTGTTATTTTAATTATTTAAAATTTCTTAAAACTAGTGCATGCTGGGTATTTGAAAAGTCTGTTCAAATTGAGAGACCTTTTAAAATAATATTGTCCTTTATTAACTTAATTACACAAATAGTACTTTACACGTTAAACAGAATAAAAACCGTGGTACATGCTGGGATGTCGTACAGATAATAACTATAACTCCCTATGTTGAATCAGGTCCTGGTGAGGTGTTTTCTAGCAGCTGTCACCACAGTCGTTGTCAAAGCATCATTACTTTCATTTCAGAATCTGTTCATACAGAATTAATTGGATGAACACTTGGGATGGGTTGCTTGATTAATCACCTTAAATGTGATGCCACATGATACATGTGCCTTGTACGAGAATAGCCAGTTGCATAGCAACTGATAAAATCTTAATGATTTCTTGTCACAATCGGCTATTTTCATACAAGGCACTTGTATCTTATGGAGGTGGGATTTAGCTCAGTTGGTTGAGTGCTCGCTTGAGGTGCTTGCATTGCAGGATCAAACCACCTCAGTGGACCCATTCAACTGATTGTTTTTTTCTCTCGTTCCGACCAGTGCACCACAACTGGACAAAGGCTGTGGTATGTGCTTTCCTGTCTGTGGGAATGTGCATTATAAAAGATCCCTTGCTGCATCAGGATAAAATATAGCGGGTTTCCTCTGATGACTACGAGTCGAATAACCAAATGTTTGACATCCAATAGCCAATGATTAATTAATCATTGTGCTCCAGTGGTGTCGTTAAACAAAACAAAGTTCTTCATGTGATGACATCTTTATGAATTTGGTGTACCGATTGCATAGCAACCAATGACGTCTTAATGATTTCTTGTCACAAATGGCTGTTTGCATAAGAGGCACTTGTATTGTGTGGTGTTACCTTTATGCATTTGGCGTACCAGTTGCATAGCAACTTATGAAGTCTTAATGATTTCTTGTCACAATCGGCTATTCTCATACGAGGCACATGTATCGTGTGTCATAGGCTTTATGGATTCAGTGTTTTTCCTGTCCCAAAATTATGCCAAAATTAATGGGAAGTGCATATAAAACGTCCTTATCAGTAGAAGTAGCCTAAGTGGCATCACTCCACTATTTCTCTTTTTGACCAAGTAAAAAAAAAAAAGTGGAAGTGAAGGGAGCAGGAGGACATGTGCTCTCCATTTTGTAGCAGCAGCAATGGTTTTTTATATATATTTATACATATATTTATAAGTGTGTGTGTGCGTGCGTGTGTGTGTGCGTGCGTGTGTGTGTGTGTGTGTGTGTGTGTGTGCGCGTGTCCCACACACACTTACACACACACACACACATCTACACCTTCCTTTGCCTGTGGGAAGTTTGATATAGAAGATACCTTTTTGCTAATAAACAAAACCTTTTGTGGTAAAATTATTTTTCATCACTAATTATGATGTGTTTAAAAGTTAATTTATTTTCAGAGTAATTTTGCTGATGGAAGTTCCCATTGTGCAGACTCTTGATAGCAGGCTGGAACTAGAAATAAAACATAAAGGAAAACATGATATTATTTATTCCTACCATAAAGCTATTGGCACTTACGGTAAGCCTTATTTATTTTAGTAGTTAGTGTTTACAGCACTTGGGCCATTTTATACAAGGATCTCAATTTTGTCCTGTCCGAAACACTGTTTATTGCAAATAATTTTAAATCTTTGAAGGTTATAAAGACCTAAAAATACTGTTTGTATACAGCATTGGGCCTAGGAGTAAATACTAAGTTACACAAAGCTTGAAACATTGTTTTAGTTATAACATTATTTGAATGAAAAGAGGGTTCTGGACAGGACAGAAAGAAAACCTTACATACAATGCAACATCATCTAATAAAGATATTTTTGTTAAGCTAAACTTAATGCAAAATAAATGTTGGTTTTACATCTTTAACCATTACAATATTTGTCAGAGAGAATGTTGCAGTGGAGATGGTAAGGGTTGTAAAGCTGAATATTTATCTTTGATAATATAATCGAAACAATTCCTGAAATTATCATGTGGGTGGGAAGCAAAAATAATGGATTATTAGCTGGTGCACTTCTGCTATGTGTATGTGTACACACTCATTCATTATATACTGGCATCTGTTACCATAGCGTCTGTTAGATCCTGTTCTGGCAACAGTTGTCTTAATTACCTAGTTATCTGTAAATGTGCTACCATTGTGATTTAACACTTACAATGGGGAACCCATGCAGTCTGTAACTACTGTTTGTAAAGTTTCATACTGGTTTATTTAATCTGACTGAATGCTCTAATGCATATCCGCATCTGCACTTTGTTATATCAAATGTACATGTTGCATAATAATATAAATGCTGTTTAATACACTTTTATATTAGATTCCTTAATTTTGTTTATTTCTGGGGGGTTTTGTTCTAGCTAGGTCTTTTTTCTTTAAGATTATTATTGCTCCTCAGATCTACATATTGATAATGTTATTATTTTACATGAATAATATAAATATATTACATTCATCAAATAAATAATTAATATCTAAAGCTGACTTTATTTTCAAGGGATTATATTCTGAGTTTTCAGCCCTTGTAAAGCTTCTGTTTGTTTCCTCCAACAAAATCAACACACATCCTGTTTTAACGATTTTTAAAAACACAATCTTAGTATCTTACTTTTTAAATTACGCATTTGGAATGACCTTTGGCCCATTTAATTATTTTAGTTTATTCGTATGTAAAAAATTATTTAAAACAAAAATCAATACTGAGATACTACAAAACATTACGATGTCCAGAAATGCATTGGTTATAGATATCTTCATATTCTAAGCTAGAAAATGTAAATAAATAGTAATTTTAATAATGTAAAAATATTTTATGAAAACATTATAAAAATATAAACAGAATAGTACTTTTAATATTGTATTATAGTCTTGTTTTTTGCACACCTGAAAATTTAAACATTATAATGTACCTTAAATATATGTGCAAGGAACATTTTATTCAGTATTTTCTTTTTTAAAAATCTTATTAATTTTATGTTATATAATTCTAAGTTAATGGTTAAATCACGTTTTATAAAGGCAAAAGAAACTTGATGTCGGAAGATATATTAATTTGTAAATATACATATAATGAATAGAGGAATGAATTTTGAATGTGTTTTTTTTATTGGATGGTATGTATGGCTGTGGTGCCTAGGTTATCACCTAGGAGCAGCCAGTTGTATGTATTTAATTTGATAATATATGCATGTGTTATCACCAGTAAGTTTGTAAGAAAATTAAGAACCTAATATCTAATGGGTGTTTTATTTGGCTTGGCTCAGTATAACACTTGCACCGACCAGTGATCCATAACTGTTTCAACAAAGGCTATGGTTTGTGCTATCCTGCCTGTGGGAAGCACAAATAAAAGATCCCTCTCTGCCTGTAGTAAAAGAGTAGCTTATGTGGCGACAGCAGGTTTCCTCTAAAAAACAGTGTCAGAATGACCATATGTTTGACATCCAATAGCCGTTGATAATTAAGATAAAAAATCAATGTGCTCTAGTGACGTCGTTAAATAAAACAAAACTCAGTATAAAAAAAAGAAACAAGATATCTATAGTTAGTGATTTTCTAATGATCTATTATAATTTTTAAAAATTGATTGGTTTTGCTCAACTGATGAGATGATCGATTATAAAAATCCATAATCGATTGTGTTGGAAAATGTTAACTGTAACTGTTCCTCCAATTTAAATGATGGAAATATGTTGGGTTTGGTGTTTGTTTTTCTGTGTAATATTAAGAAAAAAGATATTAAATGATTATAAAAGTAAAATTATCCATTTGCAGCGTCCAGCTGAATACGTTCCAGGTCCTTATAGTATAGGTATTACAGTGAAATGTCTCAAAACCGGACCCTCTGTAAACCGGAATTCCCCCAAAAGTGGATATTTTTTACAGTCCTTTTTTTAAAATCAGTACATAACTTAACCTCTCTGAACACTGAACATTTTACTTGGTTACGAGGGTGTCCTGTTTAGAGGGGTTACACTGTAATTTGAATTCTTCTTAAGTTTAAAAAGAGGTATATTTAAGAAGGCAAGGTCCTCTTGTACCCAATCCCTGGCTACACTAGTGCATATCTGTGCAATTTAAAGTAAATCAATCAATAAATTTTAGTTTCAACAGTTACCTTTAGTAGTATTACTTACATATTTAAAATATATTCAACAAAATTAATTAAGGGTCAGTAGCAGGGGTGGGGAAAAATAAAATTGTCAATCGGTCCCACTTGATATCGTCACAACGGGGGTGGGGGGGGGGGGGGGGGAATTTTAAAAAAAAACAAAAAAAAAACGATATTTGCCAAATAGTTTTTTTTTAAATCAGTAATATTTGTATAGTTTTATCTTGAATCATGAACGCAAAACAATTAACATGAAAAAAAAATAAAAAAATGTTTAATCACATATGATCAGTGAAAACCCCCACAAATTATATATTTTACATAATAGAATAAATAATAGATGGCACCGTTGAAGCGTTTGACAGCCTGAGCTAGCACATGTTTAGACAAAGAGAGTAATAACGTCATCACTGATTGGATGAAATTTGACCTCTACTGGCTCTTGAGATAACAGTACATGTAGCTGTTCTGCTTACTCCCACTTGTTAAAAAAAAGGTGGAAACCTTTTGTTAATTTTAAAATCCTTTATAATTATTGGATACACTACATTGAACAGTCAACAATAAATACATTTATAGATTATTTCACTTTATTTTATGCTATTTTAAGCAGTTTGTATTGCACAAAAGCCTCTTGCTTCGGACTAGGACACTCGACCCGACAGAGCTCCGTACACAGGTGTTGACAGATGTTGATTGTAACCAGTTGCAAATTCTGGGTCCTTTGTTTTAATTGGAGTGTAATACATTGATGGCTCTCTAAACCAAGAATGGTGCTATCGTTAATGTCTGTGTAATCTCTTGACCGACTCAGCGACTTTGACAAATGTCTAGCCTAGTGGCAGTCGATTGACACTACTGTAGGTCCGACTTCAGTGACTGGAGATATACTTAGGCAGACTTTAAAATCACAAACGTCTGAAACACCAGACCACTATTGACCACTATTTATTTATTATTTTAAATCATGCACGAGATACCGATGTCTGGGCTGGCCGGTCTGCTTGACCGATAGGAATTTGTTCCAGTAATAGAAATGGACAGGTGCTTCGGACCGACAAGAATGACAAAAGTGGGACCGGCAAACACGCGTTTTTAAAAAATAATTTCGGTCTCAGAGATCAAGAATCGGTCCCAGACCGGGAAAAAAGGGCTTTTCCCCACCCCTGGACAGTAGACTTGTGGTAATTATTTGCTACGGTCATATTATTTTAGTAAGTTTTGATCACAGATGACGTTAAACACTATTTCCGTAATATCTGACACATGTTACATGCAAAAATCTTGCACACAATGAGTTTTTTGTGCATTTTAGCAAAAACCATGAAACTGCACATTCTGCTAGGAATCGATACACGCTGATTTCTAAATATATTTGTCATTTTATTCTCTCCAAATTGCTGTTTAAAACATTAAGTTGTAGAATATATTTTTAAAACATGTCAAAAAGTAGACACTTTACAATGAAAGAAAACGTTAAACGGAAAATGCCGAATATAGCTACTAGCCCTTAATTAATTTTGTTCAGTTAAGCTAATGTGTACTAACAGTGAATAAATGTATTAACATATCTTAAGTGTTGAATAACTATTAATTCAGTCAGTATCTCAGCACTATGGTGCAGTTTACTTTGATAACTTACATTTCGTGTAATAATTAGTATAATAAATATATCTGTTACAACTGGTATGATAGCTTATATTTCATGTAATAATTAGTGTAATAAATATATCCGTTATAACTGATTTGAAGACTTTCTTTGTTAGACCAATTGTTTTTCTAAAGTTGTTAAGTGCTTCTAGCAACCTGCTACAATACCAGGGAGCTGGATTCACCATCTCAGTGTAGGATACGGTTACTGTGCACACAGCTCAAAAGACACATGACGATTGCCAGTGTCTGCCATCCAAAGATATTTTTGAAGTATTAGTAACACAAACCCAATTAGGTGTTTCAGAGATGCTGCGAAATTTAAAGTTTACTGTATGCCACGTGGACTCACTGCAAGATAACATTATTCTTGACTTGAGATTTCATACAATATGTCACATGCTGGGCTGTAAGAAGAACTGTTTATATAATAGCTTGCTCTGGCATGCTGGTTGGAGCTGTTTGTGTTCAAGTTCCAGGAGACAGAATGAATTAAATAAATCTTCATCAAATTACATCATGATTTATTAATATCATCTGACAAAACTTTTAACTTTTAACTTTTATACTAAAACAAATAACTGTTCCCATCTAAAAGCAACATATTTAGGAAAAAATTAAGTTTTCAATTTTTAAGTGCATTCTAAAGTTTTCAGTGCAGTTTTCTCAGATTGAAGTGCAAATGAGATAAGCTGTTCTGGCACTAACCCCTCAATACAGTGAAACCTCTCAAAACCGGACCCTCTGTAAACCGGAATTCCCCCAAAAGTGGACATTTTTCACAGTCCTTTTTAAGAATCAGTACATAACTTAACCTCTCTAAACACTGAACATTTTACTTGGTTCCGAGGGTGTCCTTTTTAGAGGGGTTACACTGTGAATTCTTCTTAAGTTTTATATTTATAGTTCGGACCAATTGTGTAATCGATTGTTGATCGGTGTGTGGGTGTGGATAATGTTTGTCATGCTTCCATCAGAGAACTGTTAAAGCATGCCTGTCATGGGCACAATCTCTGTCCCAGACATGATGGATAATCGGTGTGTGGGTGTGGATAAATTTTGGCATGCTTCCATCAGAGAACTGTTCAAGCACGGCTGTCGTGGCACAATCTCTGTCCAATACATGATTGTTGATCGGTGTGGATAATTTTTGGCATGCTTCCGTCAGAGAACTGTTCAAATATGCCTGTTGTGGGCATGATATCTGATTTCACCAGAGAGTTCTGTCCCAAGACACAGTGGTTGATCGGTTGGTGCTAACCAATTATATAACTGATGATCGATGTTGAAATTCCAAATGATTCCCAACACTATCTACAGTTGGTGCAATTAGTGCAATTAACATACATGTACGTGTTGCTCCTGTAACCAAACCGTCCTTGTTTGACACGATTATTCACACATTTGGTTTAATCTTTCACAGAACACAGAGTGTTTTTGGAATTGGCATTTGCGTATCAGAGTCGTTATGTGTTTGCTGTCACAACAGAGTTTGAGTCTGTTAAAGGTCTTACGTAAGTTTTTGCATCATCACTCGGTGTTCTAGAATTAACAAAAAGTATTTCACTTCCATTTTCCTTTCCTTTCTTGCCACTTCTATTCTGTTCCCCTGTTTCCCCTTCATCCCCATCACCCTTTTTTATTCCTTTCCCCATCCATTTCTTTATATTTTCAATCCTTCAGCCACTCCACTTATCCCTTTCCAACCTTTCTTTTCCTCTTTCATTCCCTTCCCCATTCACTACTTTATTTCTTCTTTCATTTCCTGTCATCCAAATGATTTTGGACTGGGATTTGAGTTCATTGTTTAAAGAATGACTAAATGTTTGACATCCAGTAGCCGATAATTAATTAATCAATGTGCTCTAGTGGTGTTGTTAAACAAAACAAACTTCATTGTTTAAAATGGTCATCTTAGAATCAGTGTAGTATTCACTCATTGGTGTTTTCCCATTCTAATTGGTGATTCATGACTAGTACATTAAAGGCCATGGTATATGCTGTCCTGTGGGGGAAAAATGCATGACTATATCTATCTACAGCTGGGTTCTTCTTTAGCAGACAAACCTTCACTGCAAATTTAGCACAATTCTGTTTCCATGGGTATCAGATTTTGACTTAGAATTGTTAGGTTATCTGATGGAATCCCCCAAATATCTATAATACCTCATTTTTATGATTTTACCAATCCCCAATTTATGTGCCAGACTATCATATATTAAACCTCTTCCAGATGGCTTAAACAATGTTTTGAATTGTCTGTAAACATTCATTCCCTCTGTTGTAGAGATGAGGAACAGACCACAGATGAGAAATCTTCAGCAGCAATATGGATTTTGTACTGCAAGGACTCCAAGCAACCAGGCCCGGGCTGTGAGAATGTTAAGTACAGGGGCAGTATGAATCTGCCATCACTTGCCAAGTACCTGAGATCCGTCACTAACCCCACCGTGGTATGTTCTTTCACTTGTCATAAAAGATTTGAAATGTGCATTTCATGTAGTAAGGGGTGGGAAGAAGAAGAACTCTTTAATTATTACAATAGGGCTCCAGCCACTAGGAGCTAGGGACCCTAATAATTGATACAAACACATAACGAATGAATTAAACACATGCACAGTCTGTCTACGATCGATCAGTGTTGGTGGGCCCATTGGGCTATTTCTTGTTCCAACCAGTGCACCACGACTGGTATAGCAACGGTTATGATATGTACTATGATATCCATGGGATGGTGAATATAAAATATCCCTTGCTACTAATGGAAAAATGTAGAGGGTTTCTTCTCTAAGACTACCGGCCTCGGTGGCGTCGTGGTAGGCCATCGGTCTACAGGCTGGTAGGTACTGGGTTCGGATCCCAGTCGAGGCATGGGGTTTTTAATCCAGATACCGACTCCAAACCCTGAGTGAGTGCTCCGCAAGGCTCAATGGGTAGGTGTAAACCACTTGCACCGACCAGTGATCCATAACTGGTTCAACAAAGGCCATGGTTTGTGCTATCCTGCCTGTGGGAAGCGCAAATAAAAGATCCCTTGCTGCTAATCGGAAGAGTAGCCCATTTAGTGGCGACAGCGGGTTTCCTCTCAAAATCTGTGTGGTCCTTAACCATATGTCTGACGCCATATAACCGTAAATAAAATGTGTTGAGTGCGTCGTTAAATAAAACATTTCTTTCTTTCTTTCTCTAAGACTTTACGTCAAAATTACCAAATGTTTGACATCCAATAGTTGATGATTATTAAATCGGTGTGATTTAGTGGTGTCTTTATCCAAATAAACTTTAACTTTTCTTTTCCAGGACTACATCAAAATTGTCAAATATTTGACATCCAATAGCTAATGATTAATAAGTCAATGTAGTCTAGTGGTGTTGTTAAATTAAAGTAACAATCTCAAGTATAGTTTTAATATATTTATTCATGTAGAACAGATTAGGCTACACAGTTTTAAGGTTTTTTTCCTGATGTCATACATACAAACTGGATCGGCATCTAATACAGACAGATTAGTCAAATTTATAGTTTAGCAGGATAAACTAATCAAGAAAATATAATTTTAAACTCCATAAGCAGATGACATTCTTAACTATGAGTGAATATTGCTATTACATTTGTATGTTGACCTATTTTTTTACAAATGGCACATAAAACTTGAATATTTTGAGGTATTTGGACAATATATTTTAAAGAGTGCAAACAGAAGTGTCCATGTATATTGCATCAAAGCTATTGATGATATTCATTGGTAATGAAAACATGTAAGTGACGTAGGAAGGTGCCAAAGAGGGGGTGGGGGCACACACACACACACACACACACACACACACACACACACACGTGTGTGTGTCTGTATGTGTATATGTATATATTATAAACCATCATTTCTGCTACTGGATCATGAAAAGGGAGGCACATGCCCCCCCTTGCCCCCCTCTTCCTACGCCAGTGCACATTTTAGTAAAATTTAAATTTAAATTTGTAGAATTATGTTTTCTTTGTAGTTTTTATACCCAGAACATAGTTCTGTCCCTCAGTGTCGTCAGGATGGAATAGATTGTTTGCTGCTGTTCTATGATGCTGCCAGCAGAAATCGTGTAATGGAAATCGCAGAAAGTGTGAAATACGTTGTTCATGATATTGCTGGAACTGTGGCAGTGAATGTGTGAGTAATACTTTTCTTGTTTCTGAACTACAGTCCTTTTTCTAAGTTGCTTATGTGAACTAGTCCTTTTTCTATCTTGTTTATATGAACTAGTCCTTTTTCTATCTTGCTTATGTGAACTAGTCCTTTTTCTATCTTGCTTATGTGAACTACCGTATATCTTCGCCTGTAAGTCGATCTCGGCTATAAGTCGAGTCCCTAATTTCAAGCCCTGAAAACGTATTTTTTTATTGACCCGTTTATAAGTCGACCCATGAAAAACAACTTATAAATATTGAAATATTTCTTATTTTCAGCACATGAGAACAATAATGTACAATATTTGAACAAAAGAAAATTATTTTACAAACTTCGGTTTTCACGTTTTGTACATCGCAATATAATCAGACTATTCCAATCAAACTATCATTATTACATAGCATCAAAACGAAATATTCTCTTAGTAGAGAGTGAAAGCTGTTTGACTGTTACTGTATGGTACTGTACAGATGGTTTTGTGCACAGACAACAACTTTATTTATAAACACTGCCAACAGATCACTACGATAAAACTGAAAGTATCACGTTTTGCCGCCATATTAATACATGTAAGGAGATAACTCTGGAAAGTACACTGGTTTTTGTACCAAATGATGTGTGTCCCTATTGCTCTAGATAGTGAACTGCAGAGATCAGTCTATTTTAAGGGAAAGCTCAGTAATATTCATGAAGTTAATCACCGCCAAAACATTGTTTGAACAACCATTAATGCCAGTGACCAGATTTCAAAATAAACTCAGGCAACAGGTAGTTAGTATTGTTTACATTTTTACTATTAGTGATGACTGTTAATTTAACTAAGTGGACTGTTGTCTTGGCATGTGAGTGAGATCGTACGCCTTTTCGCATAACCAAAACCGTTCTAATGCCCAAAAAAAAAAGGTTATAAAAAATAAATGTGTCAAATTAACATATTTGAGTATAAATACATGGCATACTTCAACAATAAATTTTTTAAAATAATCCCCAAAACAGTAATATTTTTTGGTGAATTTTTTTTACCCTCTTATAAGTCGACCCCCCAAGTTATAAAATAATTTTTGGGTGAAAAAAATTCGACTTATAGGCGAAGATATACGGTAGTCCTTTTTCTATCTTGCTTATGTGAACTACAGTCCTTTTTCTATCTTGCTTATGTGAACTACAGTCCTTTTTCTATCTTGCTTATGTGAACTAGTCCTTTTTCTATCTTGCTTTTGTGAACTACAGTCCTTTTTCTATCTTGCTTTTGTGAACTGCAGTCCTATTTCTCTCTTGCTTTTGTGAACTGCAGTCCTATTTCTCTCTTGCTTTTGTGAACTGCAGTCCTTTTTCTATCTTGCTTTTGTGAACTGCAGTCCTTTTTCTATCTTGCTTTTATGAACTGCAGTCCTTTTTCTATCTTGCTTTTGTGAACTGCAGTCCTTTTTCTATCTTGCTTATGTGAACTGCAGTCTTTTTTCTATCTTGCTTATGTGAACTACAGTCCTTTTTCTATCTTGCTTTTCTGAGTTAGTCCTTTTTCAATCTTGCTTATATTATAATTTTCACTTTTGAGATCAGTTTTCAAACCTAAGTTTGGTTTTACACATGAATGGTCAACATGGACCTAACCCTGATTATATGTAGTCTGTTGTCATAAACAAAAAGAATCAGTCATGAATGTGCATTGAAGACATAAACAATACTACCCAAGTGGCCTTTGGATACCATTTGTCATCCATTAAAGGCTTTTGTAGGAGATATCGCTGACACTATAATTTGTGATATCTCCTGTGATATTCTCCTAGGATTTTGTTACGTCACTGTTATATGTTTCCACGCTAAACCTATCATTAGTGCCGTCATGCCACTGTCGTTCTGTTAACGAGTCTACCGTTGCCAAATTAATGACATTCAACCCACATTACTGACATTGTTTACAATTGTCGCAAATGGAAAGAATGATAATGGATGATAAAAAGAATACCCCCTTGTGTCTTGGGATATCATAATTTACCAGCACTCGTTGATAAAAGTATAAAAATCCTTGGCAAGCCTCGGATTTCATACTTTTAACAACTCGTGCTGATAAATTATGATATCACAAGACACTCGGGAGTATCCTCTATTTATCTTACAAGTTTAAAGAGCTATTTCTCCTTCCAGCCAGTGCACCACAACTAGTATATCAAAGAACATGGTATGTGCTATCCTGTCTGTGGGATGGTGCATATAAAAGATCCCTTGCTGCATAAAAAAAAATGTAGAGGGTTTCCTCTGATGACTACGTGTCAGAATTACCAAATGTTTGACATCCAATAGCCGATGATTCATTAATCAATGTGCTCTAGTGATGTCGTTAAACAAAACAAACTTCTTACGAGTTTAAAAATCGTAGCTAATGAGTAAAAACAAGTTGGATAGTTTTTAAGCAATGAGTTGTAAGATCAATGGTATTTACTACTGGACACAGTGGTGTCATTAAAGAAAACAAATTTCAGCACATTCTAGCACTCGATGAACCTGGTATATAGTATTAAAGTCACAGACCCTTGTTTCAATGGACACCAAGTTTGGTTAATCTACAAACCTGAAACACATCTGGATAAAGTTTATATAGAGTGAAACTAGAGACTAATGTTGAATTGGGGGAATATCCTCTAAAATAGACTAGAGCTTGTCTCCATAATTGTTACTTCTCAGAGGTATGTGCATTTAATGGTATTACAAATGCCAGGATGACCAGAAACATGTTAAATGTACTGAAATAAATAATTTAAATAATAAAATGCAAGTAATGTCTGATTTGTGTTATGAAAAATGGCTCTAATGGTGAACAGTTTGTCATGTGTTTGTCATGTGTTTGTGAGTGTGTGTGGGGTGTGTGTAAGGGAAGGG